>NC_050192.1:4511769-4571769 GCF_008315115.2 Sander lucioperca | reverse complement strand
TTTCATTTCTTTTCCTCTCCTTTTCTCTTCTTTCCTTTGCTTCCCTTTCCCTTCCTTTTCTCTCCTTTCCTTTCTTTCCCTCTCCTTTCCTCTCCTTTCCCTCTGCTTTCCTCTCCTTCCCTTTGCTTCCCTTTCCCTTCCTTTCCTCGCCTTTCCGTTCTTTTCCTCTCCATTCCTCTCCTTCCCTTAGTGTTCCTGTCCTACCATCTCCTTCCCTTTGCTTCCCTCTCTTACCATCTCCTTCCCTTTGCTTCCCTCTCCTACCATCTCTTGTGCTGATTGTACATTTGTTTTCTTCCTCTGCAGGGTTACACAGATGAGCCGGTGTCCAAGGTTTTATGCTATGTGGAGGACGGTTCGGTGGTGCAGCTGGACAGGTGGAACCTTCTAGTAGAGAAAGGTGCAGCGCAGCAAGAGGAGGGCACACAGAAGGTCAGAAGTCCGCTTGGCGGTTAGGGTGTACAGTATGTGTGTTTGTAGTTGGATTAATCACATTGTGGGGATAGAGAAAAAGCTGGACCCTGTGAGGTTAACCTTTTTAATTGAGGGTAAAGACTTTGTTTGAACAAGGCTCAAGTTGAAGCCACTATGTGCAGAACCTTACCATAGCATCTTTCAAGAGACAGGGGGGCATTGCACAGTGCATTACTGTCTATCACAGTGTATTTCCTGCAGCTCATCAAACCAGCACGTTGTTTCTTTTTGTACAATTCATCCCTGTAATCAGGGCTTTAAATTGACACCCGCCAACCCGCCAACCCGCCAAAAGCGGGTAAACATTAACTTTGGCAGGTAACATTGTAAAGTTACTAGCCAATTTGGCTGGTGATAAATGAACACTGCGTCTGTTTGAATCTGCAGGGTGCAGAAACGATGCAACAAGTCAGTGTTGCCAGATTGGTCTGTTTTCCGCCAAGAAATTTGGGCGGTTTTGTGTGCGTTTGGCTTGGAAACGTAATCTTTATCTGGCAACCCTGCTTGTAGTACTAATCCTACATTTCCCATGAACACTATGTCGTGATGTGTCATACAACCGTTGGATATGTGCCTAGCGTGGGTGTTATCGGTTACGAGCTAAGCTGAAACAAAGAAGACAAACAGAACGGTTCGAAACAAACCAGAGGAGCTGAAATAAAAAGTTAGTTAGAAAAAAAAAAGAAAACGTGACTAGTGGAAAATCTGGTTGTAACAAATAAAAGCAGTGAACCTGCTAACTTAAGTGACAAATACAATGCATATTATGTAGCTGCCTCACAGTAAAGGTCTCAGTGTGATTCGCCTATGCAAACCTTTTACTATGAAACAAGAGCAACAGGAAGTTGTCACTTTGCCGTAACCTAGCACAACAGATGCAGTCACATATCATTTTTTAAAGTGAAAATCCTTGTAATTTCCATAAAGATTGACAGGTCTATCGCCATCAACAGGTTGGTGAACTCTGAGAGTCAATACAATGTCGTCACAAGTGGCACAAATTTGTTTGTCTGGTAGAGACATGGTCATACTAATGACACATGTACGTTTGTTTGTGTGGAAAGTACGTTTTCATTAAGCAACTGTAGGAAGGCATTCGGAAATGTCAACAGATGAGCGCATCAGCGCACACAGGGCAACAAGCCCACGTTAACACAGCCGCACACCTACATAATAAGCTTTTTTAAATTTAAAATGTTCAATACCTTATCGCGCTGATGTGACCGAGTCCAACCCGAACCCGAACATCATTTTTAAATATCTGTCCGAACCCGGCCCGTCCCGACGGGCTCGGTTCAGGTATCCATCCTCTAGTAGAGGTTAAAATCCATATAGAAAATGTGTTTTGTGAAAGTAATGTGTACAGAACATTTTAATGTACTGTACTGTATACATAAATAGCTTAATTAGAGTTGGAATATGAGCTGTCTATGCAAAGAAATTGTTCAGTATTTATTTATGCAAACATACTCACTTGAATATATTTTCCTGTGTCCTCAGCTGCCTCTGAATGTGTTTAACAACTACTTCAGCCTGGGCTTCGATGCTCACGTCACCCTGGAGTTCCATGAGTCCAGAGGTTGGTGAAATCTATTGTAATGTCTTTTGTTTTTACATTTCATCCTGTATTAACTATTTATATTCCATCAAGTCCTCCTCTTCCCCATTAATGCATCGTATGCATCGTGAAGGATGAGCAGAATGAAATAAATCATTTAAAAGGACACATTCAGGGCATGCACACATGCACAAATGCGTCCGATTTTCTCAGTCTTACTCTACGTCTCTGTTGTTTTGCATGTTTAATGTATTCTGATTGTGTCTTTCCAGAGGCCAACCCAGAAAAGTTTAACAGTCGCTTCCGCAACAAGATGTTCTATGCAGGAGTGAGTGACTTATTGCACATGCACATTCACGCTCAGAAACTCCGAAGAAGATTTTTTTGATTAGCAATGTTCATTAAGAATTAATTATTTGTCCAGCTTCTTCTGATTCAAATCTAAAGCTTTAAACAGATAATCTTAATTTTAACTATTTGAAACCTGCAGATATTCTGTATAGGATGAGAGATGTGAAGAATAAATGATGGGTGGGAGTTGGAGAGGAAGCATGCAGAGGAGTTATCTCTTTTTAATGAGGGAAATGTAATGAACTGTAATTCTGTTTGATTGGGCCATTTTCTCTGTGTGTGTGTCTGTGTCTGTGTCTGTGTGTGTGTGTGTGTGTGTGTGTGTGTGTGTGTGTGTGTGTGTTTGCAGGCAGCGTTCTCAGATTTCCTCCAGAGAAGCTCGAGGGATTTGTCCAAGCACGTCAGAGTGGTGGTGAGTGTTGACACGCTCGCTCTCGGTCTGTATCGTTTTCCATGTCGACATGTCTGGGCAGCAGGTCGGCCGGGTGATTAAAAAAGCCGTCCAACTCCTCTTTTAACATCCGCTGTGCTAAAGTGCCCTTCAGCAAGACATTGAATCCTTACCAGGGCCACTGACCTCTGTACTAGGATTAGAGCAGCAGCTTACAATCATTTTCATTGTCGATTCTACTGACTGTTTTCTTGATTAATCATCTCCAACATGTCAGAAAATAGTGAAAAATGCCCAAACAACAATTTCCCAAATCCAAGTTTAACATATTTTTGTTTTATAAATTTTGTTTTGTTCAATTAATAGTCCAAAACCCAAAGATGTTTAGTTTACCATAATGTTGAAGGATAAGTCTGGCAGTATTCTATATTTTTGTTGTATACTTTTTTCTTTTTTTTTTATACTCAGTATTTTCCTAATACACCTGGTCACTGTAGTTTAATCAAACAAACAGGAGAAAATTGTGGATCTGTTGGGGACTATTTTCAGCGGCGGACTAATCCACATTTGGTGCTCTAGTGAGTATTTTTGGCAGCAGGACGGTGTCTGTGGGATTGAGTCAGAATAAACTACAGTGTGTGTGTTCATGTTAATGTAGGGACATGTTACCCAGAGCAACAGTGTGGCTCATTGATGTGTTTTTAATAGTTTATGGGTAACAATGGAGCTCTGTGGAACAGAGGTCCATTGATAAATCAGGCTTTGGATACACACACACAATAGAAGAATCAATTCATTGTTGGTTTTAGTCTTTTGCACTGTTCACTTTTGCACTACCACCATTGCACACACTCTACCATAGCACCGTATCATGGTCATTGCATCACATGGTCAGTCCATACCAGACCTTTGTAATCACTTCACAAATTGTTAACTCTTTAAATTTCTGTGAGTGATTTTTATGTATGTGAGATATATGTGTGTATGTGTGTTTGTTGTGTTATGGTTGTCTAAGCTACTGGATGCCTAAAATTTCCCTCGGGATAAATAAAGTATCTATCTATCTATCTATCTATCTATCTATCTATCTATCTATTTTTCTTTCTTTCTTCATGGGGTTTGTTGACAATAAGAAAAATCTAGAATATCATCAGATTTATCGCAGACATTTCAGTAAAGATTTTATTTCGCTGAACATAAAATAAGATGCTTTGCTGGCATCCTTGCTGAAAAATTCTGTAATTCTCCACATTCCTTGTTGCTGCAACAACTCCTCGAGGGCGTCCTTGAGTAGGCAGAGAGTCTGACGCGCCACCTTTGACCTGCATCTATCACTTTCTTCTCCTTCACATCACAACAAGTTTAAGACCGAGAGCGAGAGCATTCAAACTGAGAAGGAAAACTGAGAACTAAGAGTAAAGGTTGATAAAAAAAACCAAATGAAGGATCTGAGAGTGAAAATCTGTTGTTTTGTACAGTCAAAAGAACTTAATACACGAGTGCATGTACCCCATTTTATAAACCACTGGTCAAAGGCACAACTTATAATTTTCACTTTCTTTGTCTTTGTGTCTAAATTTCTGTCTCTGTCTTTCTCAGTGTGATGGTACCGATCTAACTGCCAAGATCCAGGAGCTGAAATTTCAGTGCATTGTGTTTCTAAACATTCCCAGGTAGGTCAAACAGAGTCCATGATACTGTGTAGAGTTTGGTTGCACTGTTGCCTCTTTTACTTGAAGTGGGTTTTTTTTATTAGTAAAGAGTGCTACTGAAGTTAAAAAAAAAAAAGCAAGAAACTTAAGAAATAAATCTGATAATCATAATTGGTAAAAGGACAATTATACACAATAAAAATCAATTTCATATATCTAATTTTACTAGATATTCAAAATAATAATGTGACATTGTGTCCTCCATACTTCTTTATTTCCATTAGGGTTGGACTGATATACCGTACGGTGTCCTGGCTGCTAAACTGAACACCAGACTGTCAGCGTCATCTAACTTTCTAACATATTTCATTGGGATCATTTTATGCCCAAATATTCAAACCTAATTATAATTTCTCAGTGTTTCACACTTGAGTGAGTGGGTTAGTAGCTCCTTAATGCCGGAGAGCAGGAGGTCTCTATCAGGGTCTGTTCTCTTCTGACACCACTGAGTTAAATCCTCCCAAACCACCCTGGAGTTTTAATATGTCTCAAGTCAAACATCAAAGTAATGAAAATAGACCTGTAACAATGATCACATAATTGTCTAATCGCAATATAATAAAATAATCGCTGTTTCTTTGTTTAGAAACGTTAGATAGGGGGAATGTCTGTTGATGGTCTTGTCAAGTTCATTTAAGAAAAATATACAATATTTTATAATAATAAAGAGACGTGATTTACTTCATAGGGTGTGTACTTGTGTTATTATATTATCTGGGTCACATGACACTGATATAACCAAAAGATGTAGCCTATCCTGGGATTCATTCAAGACTTTATTTGTTTGAAAAAGTAAATTTGACTGAAAGAGACAATTATATTGTTAATCGCAATTATTTCTGATACAATTAATTGTACAGCAAAATTTGGAATTGGTACAGCTTTTTTTATGAAAACAAATTCACTACCTATGGTCAGGGGAAACTTGTATCGTCAAAAAGGAAGAGGATTCTGACTGGAAAGCATCTGATCTGATGGCTTCATATGTGAAAAATAAAAGCTTGGTTAAGTGTCAGTCAGTAGCAGCACATCATGGAGTGGTGACACCTGAGGTCCCAGGACATTTAAGTTGTTTTAATGAAATAAGAGGTTGCATATTTGAATTTGTTTGTTTGCGTATGTCCTTTGTGTGCGTAGGTACTGTGCTGGCACCATGCCGTGGGGGAACACAGGCGACCACCGGGACTTTGAACCGCAGCGCCATGACGACGGCTGCATCGAGGTTATTGGCTTCACCATGGCCTCATTGGTGAGAGAAACAGGGGATTAGACAAGCAAAATAAATACTGAATAAAGCAGAGGTGACATGGAAAAAGAGACGGCGTGGTATGTTTTTATGTACGTAAACGTCGGCCCTCCTGTTATTGTAACACTTTGGCCTAAGTCTCCATCTTGTCCACCAGGCGGCGCTACAGGTCGGCGGTCATGGAGAGAGATTGCACCAGTGCAGAGAAGTCGTCCTTACTACCTTCAAGACTGTACCTGTTCAGGTGAGTACACTTGCCAAGTTATTATATACAAATTACAGCAATAGAGAGTAAAACAAGATGAGATGGAACTACTTTTTTTTGCAGCAGAAGAATAACCCCTTTTTTCCACCGGGACCTCTCTCTCTCTCTCTCTCTCTCTCTCTTATACAAGAACATGAGCAAAACCTGGGACTTAAACTGTTTTGCTCTTATGATTTAGAGGCTTTTGACTGCTTTCAAAATCACATTTCACACAACACATGACAGGGAAATAAAAATGGAAAGTACACACGCATGCACAAGATAAACAAAACAGGGACCCACTCGTAAAAACAGCCGTATAGCGCTCTAAACTCTCCCGGGATATTTTAATATAATCAATCAATAAAACATAAAATGGACTTTGTCTTCGATCCAAATCACATAACAAAGACATTTCTCTTTAGGGAGACCCTTAAACCTCTCTTCTTTCTTTTTTTTACCGTATAGCTAGTTGTAATGTAACTAACTGTGCGCACAAAGATCTTTGACGTTTGGTTAAATTCTGCTTCACACTGAAGTAAAATTATTTCCTGATCATGTTTTTACTCTTTCTTTCTCTGGAAAAACATGTTTTATTACCCCCAAACTAAGGTGCACAGAAAGTACTGTATTGTATCATATAAGTATTGTATTAGCACTGATACTGAAATTGACCAAATGTTGAATTTTGTGTGTCTTTGTGTGTGCACGTAGGTGGACGGTGAGCCGTGTCGACTGGCTCCCTCCACTCTCCGAATCTCCCTTCGAAATCAGGCCAACATGGTCCAGAAGAGCAAGAGACGCACCTCTGTGCCCTTGCTCAACGAGTGAGTCTCTCTCTCACACACACACACACACACACACACACACACACACACATACATACATACATACATGGTGATGTCATCTATTTACAGACAGTGGATGCAGACGAGTCACACATTTTAACAATTTATTAAAGTCCACTTGAAGGAAATAATTTACAGGGACATACATATTATAGATGCAGTTACATGCATATACAAAATCATGGGCCATTGGCATACATCAGGTCTTCATAATATTAGGCATATCCCTGGGTATAAGTAACAGGGTCTCCGCCATAGATGGCGGTTGCCTATGGTAGCAGACAGAGCACAGTACTTTGCTAGCCGTTTAGCCCTCTCTTTGGGCATCCCAAGTATCCCAAGCCCTCTTACGACCAGCCTGTGCGTGTGTGTGTATCCTAAGCTGCCAAATATGAAAACAAATAGTCGGCACCTATAGCCTAGCTCTGAGATGGTATTTAGGAGTGGTTGGTTTTTAATGACCTTGGTCAAAAAAGCTCCCTCCATGCTAGAATCAAAGGTGCACGCAACCTCCAAAACAAACACCTCACTGGACTCCAGATTAATCACAACATCTGGTGCGCGCACACACACACACACACACACAGAGGAACAAGTCATGCAGCGTTGTAAAAGCCCGAGTTGCACGGAGTGAGTCATACAATCTGTTTAGTGGGAGCTGACATTCACTCCTCTCCTTTCAGCTCGCCAAACCACAATCAGAGGAGGGATATGTATGTTCGATTTAATCAAAACAAAAGCACTGGGGAGATATCCAATCACACATTGACATGGTATACTGTGTGGTTTGTCAGCTTAGAAGAAGAATAAAAGGAGACGTTTATTGATTATTATCAGAGGTGAAGAAACAGGGCTGTATTGTGGTCGCCTGCAGTGGTGGAAGAAGTACTCAGATCCTTTACTTAAGTAAAAGTAGAACTGCCACATTCTAAATATACTCTATTATAAGTAAAGTTCATGAATTTAAAAGTAGTATCAGCAAAATTAACTTAAAGTATCAAAAGTACTCATTATGCTTTTTTAGAAGTGTTATATTATTATAGAGTAATATTTATAGTTACTTTTTATATAAAAATACATATGATATAATGCAGTACTGCTACTAATCTGCCCTCTCAAATAAATGTAGTGCAGTAAAAAGTACAGTATTTCCCTCTGAGATGTAGTGGAGTCAAAGTGTAAAGTAGCATAACATGAAACCATTACAAAGTATGTCAAGTACAAGTATGTACAAGAAAAAGTACAAATATGTCAAAATTGTACTTGAGTAAATGTACTTTCCACCGCTGGTCGCTTGCAGTATAAAAACAATGGGCCTCATTCACCAATATCTTCCTACGTTTTTTCTTAAATTTGTTCTTAAGAAAGCCCCCAAGAAAAGTCTACGTCTGATTCATGACGTGTTCTTAAACAGCAGAATTGTTCCCAGGTGTGTTCTTAGCATGATGAATCCCAATGTCTTCATAAATTGAAAGCCTGTGCCCGTTGGTCCTATTTAGCATAGGTAAACACCTCATTAATTCCCATAAAAGGGCATGAGTGTGTGCACACTTAGAGAAATGTCGAAAAGAAAGAAAAAGTTTAGTAATTCTGAAGTGGAGGTACTGCTGCAGGAAGTTAGCGAAAAGCGAGACATATTTAGTAGCGTCAGCAGTGGATACTAAGCAGCAAATAAAATCGATGCATGGAATGCAATTACTCATGCAGTGAACGCTGTATCCGGAGAAGGGCGCAGAACTGATGAAGTATATAGGCCTAGCACTATTCATACACAATGGCAATTCAAAGTGCTTTACAAATGAGTGGGTAAGTGTAGTGTGAAACAAACATATCATTTTGTGTAAAATAATGAAAATACAGTAATGTGGCCGGGTTGGCTCAGTGGTAGAGCAGGCGCACATATACAGAGAGGTTTATGCCTCGATGCAGAGGTCTAGGGTTCGAATCCGACCTGTGACGATTTCCTGCATGTCTTCCCCCTTTCTCACCTAGCTGTCCTGTCAAAAATTAAAGGTGGAAAAGACCAAAAAAATAATCTTAAAAAAAAATTGTTACAAAATGATAACGGAGCAAAATATTACATTTTAAATTAGATCGGAGGAAAACGGTACAACTACTTGTTTTGCGCAAACATGTCAGCTCTCAATTGTGCGTAAGAGTGCTCTTGAGTGTGCGTAGATTCTGTTCTTACCTAAGAACAAATCCCAAATGAGAAAACATTGGTGAATGCCAGAATCTTCGCGAAAACTGCGTAAGTGGGGTTTAAGAACAAATTTGTTCTTTAAGAAGGTTTGGTGAATGAGGCCCATTGCTTATATCTGGCTACTAACACTCCTCCATTCCCTGTAGCACTAATACGTCTCTATGTATATCTCTTTGTTTATATCTGTGGGTCTATTTTCTTGTAAAAGTCGAGCAGCTACAGTAAATGTGTGCACATGAGAGAAAGAAAGTACACAGTTAATATTAATAACTAGCTGGAGCTGCAGTAACTAGTGTCTTTGCTTGATGTACTGCTATGCTACTGTACTATGTGCTATCAATGTTTGTCTACTTACCTCTGGGCTTTTCTCCGGGCTTTTCTCCGTCTGTCCCTCCTCTTCTTTTTGCCAATGCCAACACACGTCTGAAATCTTTGATTATTTATTATTTCCATTTGTTTATCTTCTCTTCTCTCCTCCCTTTGTTTCCTTCCTCTCCCCTTGTTTATTTCATTTTTTCTCCTCTACTTCTGTCTTATCTCCTCATTCCCTTCTTTCCTTGAGTCTCCTTCTCCTGCCCTGTCTCCTCTTTTCTCATTTTCTCTCCTCTCCTTGTCTCCTCTCATATCTTCTCGCGTTTCCTTGTCTCTCTCCTCCCTTTTTTCCTTTCCCCTCTTTCACCTCTCGTTTCTTCTCTCCTTGTTATCTTTTCACTCTTTTCTTTGTCTCCTCTTCTAACTTTCCCTCATCCTTCTCATCTCTTCCATTATCCCTTCCCCTCCTTTCCTTTGCTTCTCCTCTTCCTCCCCTCCCTCTTCTCTTCTCTCTCTCATTTCTTCTCCTCTTTCTTTCTTCCTCTCCGCCATACGTTTCTCCTCTCTTCTGTGTGTGTGTGTGTGTGTGTGTGTGTGTGTGTGTGTGTGGCCATAGTATTCAGAAGGTGTGTGCAGCTGATCTGCGCCGCCTCTCTGCTCCCCCCGACTCCTTCTCTGTGTAAGTACCTGAGCCCTTTGTCACTGTATGTAACTGTGTGTTTATGAATGAGTGAGTAAGTGAATGAATGAGTCGCTGCTGCTGCTGCTGTTGTTGTCATCGTTTGTCTATTTGGGCTCAACCAGTACTTCATTAATGATACTGAAACCAGTTACTTTTTCCAACCACTGATACGATGCTGTTTGGTTGATTACATGAACACTTGAAACCATCTTTTCCAATTATTGAATTTCTTATTTTGTACTCACATTGTTTTTCAAGCGAGTACTCACATTTAGCATCATTTTATTGACTGTATCTGCCATGACATTTGCTTATCCTCGGCCTTATCTAGCACATTTTACACATATTTATACACATGTATTATCATTTGTTTTATCTTGAATGTCTATCATTTACATTTCCTTTTTTATTTTATTTTTTTGTAAAGATCTTTTGATGGGCATTCCTGCCTTTAATGATTGGACAGCTCAGACATGAAAGGGGGGAGAGAGAGAGGGGGGAAGACATGCAGGAAAACAGTCACAGGTCAGACTCGAACCCTGGACCTTCTGCATCGAGGAGTAAACCTCTATATATGTGCACCTGCTCTACCAACTGAGCTATCCGGCCATTTGTTTTCTTTTTTTCCTTCTTTTAGGAAAACCTTCACTACTTGAATTACTTGTGTATGTGACAAATACACCCTTGAGTCCTTATATTTGAGGGATGCAGTAATTCTTTAATTAATCAATTAGGTGATCAAGTATTTAGTTTGATTAATCATTTAGTCTATAAAATGTCAAAATAATGACAGAAAGTTTAAAAAAAAGATTGCCCATCACATGTTCCCAGAGCCCAAGGTGACTTTTTTTTTTTTTTTTTTTTAATTGATTGTTTTGTCCGACCAACAGTCGAAAACCCAAAAGATATTTAATTAACAACGATATAAAACAGAGAAGCAGCAAATCCTCACAACAGAGAAGATGGAACCAGTGATTGTTTGGCATTTTTGCTTGAAAAATGACTTCAGCAATCAATCGATTATCAAAATGGTTGCAGGTTCAATTTACTAATTGATTCATTGTTTTAGCTCTTTTCCCCTTACAATATACATTTGCATTTGTCCAATTGTTTTTGTCTTGATGACATATTTCACTTCATTTATTTTAATATTTATTTCACAACTTTTCTTTTTCGTCATTTCTCATTTTCCCCTTTATGCAAACTTTTAGTCAAATGTAGAACATCGAAAATGCCCAAACTAACATTTGTATTCTGTAAATTTTGCAATTACATAAACACTCCTAACTAACTTCAAATGTGATAAATACTGACTCACAGTAAATACTATTTGCAGCATCAGTCTCAACAAACTTGTGTCAGTGTTGGTTTTAAAAAAAATGTATTGGTCGAACCCAAGTTGAGTTGTATTGTGTTGAATGTGAGTTTTTGTTACATGTGGGTAGAGAGAGAGAGAGAGAGAGAGAGAGAGAGAGAGAGAGAGAGAGAGAGTGAGAGTGAGAGAGAGAGAGAGTGAGAGAGAGAGAGAGAGAGAGAGAGAGAGAGAGAGTGTATGGCAACATACTGAAGCCTCTCTTCTAAATGTGCTTCTGCCTCTTGATGTTTTTCCCACTGTAGTCCATTTACCTTTAACCTCACCCTGAGCTTATTACGCCTGCACCACTCCTTGGCTCTCACTTGATGTCCACGCTCTCCCCTAGAAAAGCTGTTTTCATAATTTTGTGACAGAGAAGAACAAAAGTGGCGTTAATGTACTTTAATTTGACACCCTTTTTTGTTCCTTTGCAGGTAAGATTTTGAGCTTTTGAGGCTGGGTAGATGGGTCATTTTGCCAACAGCTGCTGTGTGACCAACAGTGTTTTCTCATTGTAGTTTTGTTTATCACCTGCCATGTTTCTGACATCAATATTCAACCTCCATCCTCGCTGAAGGCAAACATTGACTTAGAAATGTGTTAGCCCGCCTCAAGCTCAAACACAGAATCAGGGTCGTGTCGCAGAAGGATAGCAGAGCCTTGTATATTATTATTATTTTTTTGCAACGCTTCAGTTATACTTTACACCTTTTAAAAATTGAGCTCAGTTAGAAATACATCAGAACACGACAGATGAGGAATTAAATATTATGTTGCAAAAGCTGCAAAATTTAGTTTGTTATGCATGTGTCTGTGTGTGTCTGTGCGTATATGTATGCATATGTGTGTATCCTTATTATTGTATGTTTGGACATGTCTGAATTGTTTGTGTGTGTGTGTGTGTGTGTGTTGTGTGTTTTTTCTAGTCCTCACGCAGTTCCAGATCGTTTACGTCTTCGAGTGAATCGGATCAGCCTCCAGGAGTACGACAGGCTGCAGTACGACAAAGAACGACTACGAGACATCTGTAAGGAGTGTGTGTGTGTGTGTGTGTGTGTGTGTGTGTGGGGGGGGGGTGCGTGCGTGCGTGCGTGCGTGCGTGCGTGTGTGTTCTCTCTGAAATAAAAAAGCTTTTATGTGGCTATAATCAATGTTTTTATACAAACAGTGGATTGCATGACTAGTCACAATTATTAACATGATTCTGTTGATTTAATTTTAGACTTACATTCATCAGGTGGACACAAACACGACTCCAAATGAATCATACAGCTGCTCTGTAACTGCAGGACGTGTAAATAAGAAGAAACTGTTGCCATATCAACTTTACAAGATGATAAAATGTCAATGAACGCAGCCCATAAAAATGCAGTTTAACCTACTTTTTCAATGCATTATGTTCTAAAGTGTGTGTTTGTGCATTGCAGCCATCCCAGTAGGCATTGTGGTGGTGAGGGGGGACTGTGACCTGGAGACATGCAGACTCTACATTGACAGATTACAAGAGGCAAGTTTTCCCCTTTGTCTTCATCATTAATGCTCATCATTGCTTTAATTTTCTTCTTTTTTTCCTCTCTCCACTCTGCTGTTTCTTCCTCGCCATCATTATTTCATGATGCTTGCAGCGTTATTTATAGATGGATAAGCAAACCAACACCACTGGGAATGCAGGGCTGCTCTTTAGCTGTGTGTCTCTCGTGGGAAACTAACCGAGCTCACATCTGTGGAAGTTTTGGATGTAATTGCTTTGGCTGTTTGTTAACCTTGAAACCTGTCTGCTGTGCTTGCTAGGACTTACACCAGGCGCCATCTACTGGCCACAGAGTGCACTATCAGGTATATCACTTTTGGGTGTCTTTCTGCAGGGAAAGCTGGGTTATTATCCGTTTTGACGGCTTTATAAGGTTTTTGCTACATATTTAAAATCCCACAAATTTTTAGAATACCTAAAATCTGTGTCATGATTTCAAGGATTTTGGACAATTATATGTTAGTTATTTATGTGTTAAGTGTGTTATGTTAAATATGTTAGTATTTTTAGCGGTGTTCCATAAAGAATGAAAATTTAAACTCTGGAGGACACCACACCCTTTTTCAAAATCAGGAATTAAGCTACAAATTTAAGCTAAATACAATAAATGAAATGTAGGTTTACAGACTGACACCCATGTTGAGTCCTCTTCTACCACACTGGAAGAAAAAAAAACATTTCTGGACATATATAACAGTAGTAATATAATAATTGTCATAGCTGTGGTGAGTCTAACACCAATCTAAACTACACTTTACTCCGCCTCATTGTCCTGATTGTCTCTGTTGTGTTATTGATTGTTTAACTGCTCAATATTAAGCACTTAAAAACACATTTTTTTTCTCTCTGAATTGCTCTCTTTTCCCATGTAAACGCTTCTCCACTGAGTTTATTGTTCATAAAAGTGATGATGAAGATCATAAGTGTCTGATGTCTGTCCTCAGGATGAGAGCAGAGGCGTCCCCCGGACCAGTTCAACCAGTAGACTCTCTCCTAACTGGAGCTTCTTGGATTGTAAGTAAATAAGACACTGACATTTTGAGAAACTTTTACTTTTTTAAACAACTAAATGTATAAAAAAAAAAAAAAAACCTTAAGGAGACTGATTCATACCGTGCGTTCATGGACAATGGAAAAACATTTTTCCCAGTGAAAATGTCAACATTTACGTCACTTCCTGTGGGAATCAGAGGTGGGAAACTCGGGCTAGATTTTGCCAACAGAGTTTCCCAGTTGGTGACGTTTGATGTAGGTGACTTTGGTTCACTGAAAATATTTCAATGACAATGAACTGTTTATTGTGGACAAACGCCTCTGCCAAGAAACACAGACATAACAGGTTTCAAAATATTCATAAATAGGCCCATGTATAAAACAACAACACCTTATCCGTGTCCTTTCCCGTCCGTTGTCCTGCAGATAACACAAACAAACAGCTGTCCATGTGCTGTTTGTATGCTCGCATAAGAAAACAGCAGCAAATCTTTTGTTATTGTGGCCTCCATGTTTTCACACACCTGATGCTCTAGGCTACGCCCAACAGTTGGTGGCAGTCATGCAACAAGTTGTTATGCCAAACGCCAATATAACAGAAGAAGAACACGCATCCCGACCATGTGAACGCTGGCAGTCGTAAAAACAACGTAATCACGGGGGCGGTCCCTGATATTCCCAGGTGGCATGAACGCACCAATTTTTATCGTTGCTGTCACTGATGACTCATGCAGTGAACACATTAATTTCCTTTCAGGTTCCCATCTAATTTTTTTTTTTTTTTTACTGTTCCTACAAATTAACTTTCTTTGTTGCTATATTTTTGTATTATTTATTATTTATTATTATTTGTAACTATATTAAGAAAAGAGCTTTACAAATAAAGTTATTATCATAATTGTGACATTCCAGTAGTTTCATTGATTTTGGTTATCGAAATCAAAAGCAGGATTGCCGATTCCCACAGTATTTTCTTCTCTCTTCACCCCCGCCTACTTGCGCACGTCCATAAAGACACAGCATAACGTTAGCTTACCAGCTGGTAGCATGCAGCTAAAGACACAGGGTAACGTCAGCTTACCGGTAGCCTGCAGGTGCCCTTCCCCAGACTCCATTGGCACTGCCCGAGTCGGAGATAACGTAGAAACAAAAGAACTGGAAAATCCTCCCGCTTCCCTGAAGTCACCGTGTGGCAACATTTTGCCTTTCCTGTGACTTATGGAAACAAACAACGAACGATAAACGTGTGGTTCATCCATCTACGGGACTTCATGATGCATTCGGGTGCCCCTTGTTAAACTCATGAAACTCGTGAACTCTGAGAAACTGAAACTGTTTATGTAAAGTACCCTTCTGCCATCCAGTGGTTTTTATTGTGGCATTGCCGTCGCTGCTGGAAAATTCTTTTTTTAAATTGAATCGAATTGTGACCTCAAAATGAAAAGTCAAATCGAATTGTGGATTTGGAGAATCGTGACTCCCCTATAAGCAACAGTAAAAGTGATGTGAAATACATTGCTTAGCATATTTTATAAGTGTTTCCCATTGACATGTATGTCTCTGCTCTGCAGCCACATCAGCTGACCGCTTCTATCGCATCGACAAGGCTCAGGTAAACACTAGCTCATTTGTTTTGGTAACAGTTCAAAAATCAATGAATTGGTGTATTATGTTTGATTTTGCCAAATGTTTACTGGCTTTACCGACTCGTATAGAATCACATGCCTCTGTTCTGTATGCATGTGTGTCTGTAGGAGCACCTTCACTTTGTGACAGAGATCTGTCAGGACGAGGTGTTTATCTTGGATCACGAGGGACCAGTGGGGAGCCAGGGATCATCCACGGGGATGCCTGATCTGGTGGTGGAGCCTACGGCTGGGTACGTGAACAGATATAGAAGACACACTTTTTTTTTAAAAACTTTATCTAACGAGGTAAGTCCCATTTAGGGGAGACCTGACCAGGACGGCAGCATGAAGAATATGTATGGATACTTGTACTCACTACACATGTGCAGTGATTCATGATTATATAAATCAAGTGATACACATGTGCTGTCACATACATTTTTACTAAATGATCTGTATGAACGACATGCATTTAGTTTTTTACACCTTGGGATAATACTAAAACGATCAACAAGTCAACCAAGAGAAAATGAATTGACGACAACAGTTTTGATAATCAATCTATCATTTTCAGCTTGATTTTCAGCTTTTCTCAGTTTTTATATAAATGTAAATTGTCTATCTTTTGAAGACAAGACATTTTAAGTTATTGTTTTAGATTCTGGAAAGTTGTGATGGACATATCTGGGCGTTTTATAAACATAACAACTAATAGATTATAAATATATAAAAGATACGCTATCATGGCAGATATAATCATTAAGGAGATGTAAAATGTAAATACAGACATGAAAAAGAATATTTGAGGTCTCAATTAATCGTTTTGCCTATAAAAAGTCAGAAAATAGCGTAAAGGGCCTGTTATAATGTCCCACCCAGCCTGAAAGTCTTTGAACGTCTCATTTTGTTTGACCAACAGCCCAAAAGGCAAATTTAGTTAGTTTACTATCACACATGACAAAGCAAACACTCAAATCCTCACATTTGAGAAGCTGGAACCAGCAAATATTCTTCATTTTTGGGTATAAAATGAATAAAATGATCCATATTTTATATAGAGTGAACAATTAATCAAAAGAAAGAAAAATAATCACTACTTCCTGCACCGAAAAGAAGTTTGCTACATACACCAATCGCATTTTCATTTCTTCTGTTTCTTTCTATTTTCAGTGTTTCCTTGACATCTGAGGAACAAGGTGGGATACACACACACACACACACACACATACACACACACACACATATCCCTTTTGTATCCGTGGTTTAGAGTGTAAAATATCTTTCAGAATGATGATATTTCACTATTTCCCTGTTAATAAGTGTCATTTTTTTACAGAAAGATGCTAGATGGCTTTATTTTTTAGCTTCATATCAACCATTTCTGTGTATGTTTGTCTATAAGAAATGTGCACGTCAAAGGATATCTGTCAAAGGCAACTGTTTCAGCTTGAGGAAGTGTGTTACTCCCCTAGCTAAATCTAATTTTAACATCCCTTGAGGGCTTTGCAGATGTTTTTAAAAACAGGTGACAGTCTCTTTAATCACCCTGTTCAGGCTTGTGATGATTATAACAATAACGTTCTCTCGAGAACTGTTCTGGGAAAGTTGGAGGATATTTACTGTGGCCTGGTTGTCTGTCTGGTCTCGTGTCAGTAGTAAGTCATCGTAATTCCTGGGACTCTCCACAGTTTAATAGACCTGCTGTTCCTCATCCTCACATGACCCAACATGTTTATGTTTGTCCACTTTCAGGTTTGGCTCCACTTTAAACCGCCACACTGAAAATATACAGCTCGGTCCACACTCACAAATTGATCTGATGACTCTTGACAATATCCTTTTGTATTTTCTTGTTCTGCTTATGTATAAATAATTTCATACATTTCATATTCAGTCAGAAAAATGGCTTTGTCATGTTTGTTTCATTATTTATTTATTTTATTCATTATTTGGTTAAATTTGTCTACAGTTCAGTTCCAGAAAGCAGTAAAAAGGTTACAGATACAGAAATTTTGCATAAAAATACAAAAGTGACTCAGTATCTTTGGAAACTTTGGAAACTGCTGAGTCACTGGTGCTGTGGCTTTGCACGTGATTACACTATCAAACATTTAGTTTACTTTGTTCCTCTAACTTCCTTACTCTAGCTAATATAATCTTTGTCTATACATGTTTCTAACACACATACACTACAGGTACACTTAAGGCAAAGCTGAGGCAGGTATTTGAGTTATTTTGAGGTCATTTTTGACAGTAAGTATTTTTAGCTGTGCTATTGAGAGGCATTTGATGGCTCCAGACCATGAAAATATTCTGCTACAAGGAAATTAGCTTGACCTTCCCCTGACTGATCACAACACAGACAAGCAGACGGTGGATTTGTAGGAAAGTGAAACTGAAAGTTCAAAAGAGTCCCTTTTTCTTTTTTTTGTGATTAGCATCGCTTCCTTCTTCTTAAACAATGCTTCACTTTGAATATGTGTATTATATGGCACACGCACAAACGCAGTTAACATCCGAAGCAAAGATTTGGTTGCATAAAAAAAATCCCTGACTTTATTCATAAATAGTCATCATCGTTTCAACACAGAGGCAGATACATTTAGAAAATGAGGAAGATCTTTACAGACAAACAAGTGTATATATGGGAACTTAGAAAAGTCTGCAGTAATCCCCAGACTTGTTGTTGTTCGATCTCACAGGATGATTTCTTTGTGTGTTTACAGCCCTGCTGAAAGCTGCCAGTACAGGAGATCTCTCTATGGTAAAGTGCAATCACACACAGACTGTCGAGGAATGTGCAATTCTAACCAGTTGTAGCTGTTTGTATCTGCTGCACAGACCTGGGTAGTTTAATCAATTGATGATTCAGCATAAAAGCACTTCATTAAATCTCCATAAAGGTTTTTATATTTGAGGGTTGCTATAGATCAATTTGTTTTGGCACTTTACTTGAAGGTATCTACGTAAGAGTGACATGACACTGTCATGAACGTGTCATAAACATAAACAAGTCATAAACGTTTATGACATAACGCTTCTTTTAGTAAGTGTCATTCGGTTTATGTCATGACAAGTTATGGTTAGGGTTAAGGCCTTTTTATGGTTGTGCGTCGAATCGACGGCATACCCCCACAGACCCCCGCAGACCCCTCTGTGTCTATGCCGGACCCTACGCCGTAGCCTGACGTGCACCTCTCGAAAAATGTAACTACACGTCGCAGTGACGCACGTCACTCAGCCGTGGCTTGGTAGCGTTGCATTTCCCCTGACTCATTTCCTGGTTCTCCTTCTGAGCCTCTGCAGGACCATAAAAAGGCCTTAGGGTTAGGGTTCATGTGTCATGACTGTGTCATGACAGTGTCATGTGTTCATGACAGTGTCATGTCAGTCTTATGTAGATACCTTCAAGTAAAGTGTTACCGATCAATCTTACAAGTTAAAAGTGTTTTCTACAAACGCACATAAATGATTACAAGCTTTTCCCAAAGCAACTCTTAAGAGCCAATGCATTCTGTAGTGCTGAAGAGAAAGATGAATATACTTTTAAGTTACATGGTGTATTAAAAGTCTGTAAACCATGCTATATATAATAAAAAAAATACATAAATCACAAGTATTGTAAACAACACAAAGACATGTTTTATAACATGTTTCCATTAACACACCCCAAAGCTACAAATGAGGACTAAGCATTTTCTTTACTTTTTAAAAACCCTAATTTGCATCATTTTTTCTGTTTGTGTCGATGTCTCCAGCTGTCGGAGTGTATGCGTCGAGGCGTCAGCTTGTTGATTAGAGACTCTGCGGGTTGTTCAGCGTTACATATAGCTGCCCAGGATGGACACACAGACCTGGTCAGCTTCATACTGCAACAGGGTGAGACTGTGCATGATGTGTGCATATGGGTAAATGTGTGTGAGATTATGTTAAAGGTGCTGTACGTAGCATTTTCCTTCCCATTGGTAGACAACCTATGATCTACCTCCTGGGCCACAGTGCCCCTTTTAAGTTGTTTTAAGTTTAACGTTGTTATAGGAGTGCATCCTAAATTGGTGTAGTCCTCATTTGAAATGAGTAAATGTATATTTTGTTAAATAATTAATCATGTCTTCTACCAAGCTGCTCATGTTTCTCTTGTTTCCGCCTCTTCAGGCTCTAAGGTGCTTCTGGATTTGACTGACAGAGAGAAGTATGTTGACTTCTTTTAATTCAGTTTTTACTAAATGTAGTCTATATATCCGCGACAGTCCACTTCTGGGATTTCTCCGGTGCCGCTGGAAATTCCGCCGAATTTCCCCCTTTTTGGCCGGATGTCCGTTACCTTCCGCTTTCTTTGTGTTGGCATTTTAAACTCCAGTGGATTTATGAGGACTGTTGTTAACTGCTCCTCAGATCTCTGCAGGGTAAATCCAGACAGCTAGCTAGACTGTCTGTCCAATCTGAGTTTTCTGTTACACGACTAAAACAACTTTTGAACATACACATGTTCCACCAAAACAAGTTCTTTCCTGAGGCTATTTTGCAGAGGCACCGGGGCTTAGCGCGACGCAAGACGATTGTGATTGGTTTAAAGAAATGCCAATAAACCAGAGCACGTTTTTCTCCCATCCCGGAATGCTTAGTGGACTAGCCAGACCTTCCTCTGCAGCGCTGTGGAGGAAGGTGTATATATATATATATTATCATAATATTGTGAAAAAACCTTTATCTGCTGTGTGTTATTTTTTTTTATCCAATTTGCTTGTTTTACGTCAGTGTGATCAGTGTGCCAGTAATCTTTACCTGTAGATTGCAACCACGCTTTTCAAGGCAAGGAAATGTTGTGACATTTTACACATTCTCTCAGCTTACTACACCAGATTATCCTGCCTGCTGCTGTCAGACTCTACGATTAGCACTGCTCTCAGTAGACCACATGGACAAAATACACACACCAGGACTGATAAAATATAAGACATACAATAAAACATGTGACTTTGCAGTTACTGTAAATACATTTTGCTGCAACAGTGTGAATTTCCCCATTGTGGGATTAATAAAGGATTTTGAATCTTGAATCTGATGTGTGTGTGTGTGTGTGTGTGTGTGTGTGTGTGTGTGTGTGTGTGTGTGTGTGTGTGTGTGTGTGTGTGTGTGTGTGTGTATATATAGAGGTGAAACTGCCTTGCACAAAGCAGCCTCAGAGAAGCAGCATGCTGTATGTCGATTGCTGGTGGAGGCCGGGGCGTCCCTCGAAAAGACCAACTTCCAGGTAAATACACACTCATACATTACACTACAACCATACACACACACTGTAGAGACACACACACTGTAGACACACATACATTTCTTGTAAATACAGCTGAGTCATATCAAGAGGACGAGCATGACTTGTACGTGTTCCACAGAAAAATATGTTTACTGCCAGGGCGTGTCTCTCTGTCTCCTGTGCAGGGGATGTTCCCACTTATCTGATCTGTAGGCAGGACTTTTTCAGCTTTCAGCTTTTTTTTTTTAGCTTTTAGTCTTTGATTGTTTGTTTGTTCTGGGTTCACTAGCTGTCAAAATCCCTCATTTCACTCTGCTGAAACACTGGAAGAAATAGGAAAGCAGTAACTCCAGTGTGGACAAAAAAAAAAATATAACGAAACAAACATATTGTCTTTCTTTTGTATAGTAGCTATTAAAAGCAGAGCAGAGGTAATTTGGTTAAAATAAAATACATAAGAAAGCTTTTTTTGCACACCTCTTTGTCGGGCAGGTGCGTAGGATATGATCAAGAGTAGCAGATCAAAAGCTTAGAGAAGAGTCCCGCACACTGACCATTACGCAAGCAATAATTTATTTAGAAAAATAACGTTTCGGTCTCAGATTACACAGGTAAATTCCAAATTTACCTGATGAAGGTCTGAGACTGAAACGTTGTATTTTTCTAAATAAATTATTGCTTGCGTAATGGTCAGTGTGTGGGACTCTTCTCTAAGTTAAAATAAAATAAAAATCTGTGACATTCTTAAAGCTTTGTTAATGGTTGAAAACAAATTTCTTTTTTCAGTTTTTTTTTTTATGCTGCAGGTGAAGAGTGCTTTAAAAATCGAAACCTTCCTGCCACAACAGGAAAACGTGTTATCATTGGGCAAAGTGGCTCACAAAAAAACTCAGCATACTCTTAGAGTTTGTACATAGAGTCAAAACCGCTCTCTAACCTCTCTCGACATATATTATATACAACATACTGTAAATTGCTTTTTGTAGGTGGAATTTCTGTTCTCTTTTTTTGTTTTATTGTCACGTTTGCAAATTAACAGTCAACCTTTGACCAAGAACTTTGTCATACAGGCAGTTTATATTCAGTCTATCAAAACGCCTCCCTGAACTGGAGACTGTACCTTCATTGTTTCCAAGTCACACCACCTGTAGCTGCTACCTTTCATACGATACATTGGGCATACAAGCTCTGTCCTTGGAGATAATGGTTTCTGCTTCCAATAACAGAACAATCAGTTCATAGAAGGATAGTTATTGTATTTTAGTCAATACACTTTTCTATTATTCAGTAGTACTGTGTGCTGTGCAGCTTTAGCAACTAGAGTAGAGCTTTTATGGCACAACTTCCCCCACTTTAAGGTGAATGGAGAAGAAAAATGTCTGAATAAGTCTGAAGAAGTCGGCTTCATCGACGCTTGTTGTATAAAGAACAACTTTATTTGTTTCGGCTTCATAGATGATGACTCTGATGAAGGCCAAAACGCCAAAAGTCTCACAATAAATCCTTCTTTATACCACAAATGTTGCTGGAGACCAAAAGGGCCATATAAATGTCTTGAATATCTTATACACTGACTGTAAAATCGAATGCAATCTATTCATAACATTCATTCATAACAACAACAAGTGTCCCTGTCTTTGGGAGGCTCGTAATAATCAAAAGGATCTGACTCAACTCTGGTCATTTTTTTAGGATGTAGTTTGGTTGGTTATGTAGTGGACTGCATTAGATTGAAATGTGTTAAATAACATTTACAGCTCGATTAATTGATCACTTGACGGACAGGAAAATAATTCGCAAAAATGATGATAATCAATCAATTGTTGCGAGTCATTTATGCAATGACAAAAATTCACCGATTCAGCTTCAAAAAAGTGCAGATTTCCCGCTTTTCTTTGGGGGTTTTGGACTGTTGGTTAAACAAAACAATCAATTTAAATATGTCAGCTTGACATTTGGGAAATAAAAAATGGATTTATTTGGAAAATAATTGTTAGTTCCAGCCCTACACTACCTTTTTTATTTTAGTGAGCGTGTGTGTGTCCACCAGGGGAAGACGCCAGCGGACCAGGCGGAGGGAGACTCGGAGCTCGCCACCTTCCTGAACGCCCAACAACACACATCTTCTCCTGCCGCCCACGAAGACTTGGAGACGGCTGTCTGAGGCACACACACACACACACACACACACACATTCTCTCACACACATTCACTCGGTCTCTCTGGACTCTGCACACACTCGGTAGTGGAGACGAATCTGGGAGAGAAAAGTATCGAGTCCAGCTGGTCTCTGCAGACGGAGAGATCCATGAGACCAAGGAGTGAACTGCTTCCGCTCACAGCAGCACTGCAGTGGAGATTTTATTGGTCAACTATTTATTTGTATTTATTTATTCATATTCTATTTATTGGTTGTGCCGATTGATTGGTTGACTGAGTAGGACTATTTACGGTTCAGGATGCAAGTGCACTTGAGCAGCCGTCATGAGTTCACGTGTCGTTTCGGAGGGCTGAACTCATAAAAACATGTTTATTTTGGTCACAATTCATATTTTAGGAATGGGTTCACTCAGTAAGACTAGAAAAAAAATATGTTGTTCAAACATTTAAAAGCAGTTAAAAAAAATGATTTCTGTTGAAAATAATCCAAATAACTTAAGTTTTATATATGTTTACCCCAGGAAACCTGTGTGCCAAAGACATTACACGGACGTAGTGTCGTATCTGTTTGAGTAATGTTCCCACAGTCTATCACAGTGGTTTGTTTTCACATGAATCTCTGCTTTCATACCAAATTATGTAATGTTAATGTTTCCATCCTGCTGTTTCGGTCAGCATCCACATTACTGGGTCTACGGAGGGCTTTGATAACATTATAAAGCAAAAAAAAAAAAATAATAACTTATTTCAACTGTCTCACATTACTATGGAAGAAAGGAAAAAAGGAATGTATTTTTATAGCACCTTCTAAAACCAGAGCTGCAAATTGCAAAGTGGGAAGTGGTCAAAAGTTTTCAGATATTAAACAAACATTCATTCATGAATTATAAAGATTCCAGGCTGCACAGAAAGGGGTTTTAAAGGCCTTTTTAAAAATGTGGCACTGACTTAGCTGACCTGATACTGAGGAGGCTGTTACTCCACCGATTCCCAACCTGAGGGGTCCAAACAATACATTTCAAGGGTCACAAAATGATTAAGAGTATATGAAAGAAAATATATATATTTCTGTCACACAAAATAATGATTATTTTATTTTTTAAATGTTTTTTTTTCTTCTAGAATACTTGATAATTTCACTTTTTCAGGCCTCTAAAGACTCTTCTACAGTAATTAAACAATCTCAAAAAGAAAAAAAGAACTCTTTGCTCTGACTATTCCCAGTTTATATTGATTTGTTTTAAGGTGTCAGAAGCTGAAAGAAGTTTGGGACTCACTGGTTCATTCCAAAGTGTTGGAGCTAAAACAACAATTCCCCCATTTGCCTTTAACTTTAATCACAGAACATCTTGCTAGATATGGTTTAAGAAAAAAATCTGAAATGTAAAACTAAGCCAGCATCGGCCCAGTATAGAGAGAAAAAAAACAACGCATTTGTTCAACTGTAACTACAATGCAGCCAGTTGATTATGGAGGACAGACCAGACTCTGTTATAAAGCATAATCACTAACCTGTGTATGTTCAAGTGTTTGACTTTCCAGCTTCCATCACGCAAACAAATATTTTAACTTTTCACAGTGTGTATCTGGTACTCCTGACCCGACGAGGCTTTTCACATGCAGCTTGTGTGTGTGTGTGTGTGTGTGTGTGTGTACTGTATGTCTGTGTGATAATATTCCTCATTCCATATCAAATCTGAAAAGAGAAGTCAGTACAGCTGCAACAGAAACAGTCTTCGCTCTAATTGTGTGTGTGAGTATTTTCATGCGTATCTCGTAAGAGTGTGTGTGTGTGTGTGTGTGTGTGTGTTTGCAGCATTTATCCACGAAAAGAAAAATCTGAGCCATATTCAATGCAATATGAATAGATTAACGTCTCTTTGCATTTCTATATTAATCGTTTACATTACATTAATGTTTTTAACATCGTCGACCATTTAGCACAGAGGAGTATTGAATGTGCCGTTTTACTTCAGTGCTGGTTGGGTATATGATTGTCTTGTTATTTTATCTTTATTTTGTGTGCATGTATGTCAATGGATTGAACTTTTAAAACAACCCTGTGAGGTCTCTTTTGATATATAAGATGGTGTAAACTAAATTGACGTGTAAAATAGGAAGCGCTCGCCCTTGGGACACTGAAACATTTGAAAGACTCACATGTAGCCATTGTAGAAGTCTGAAGCCTTTTAAACTGCAGTGAATACTAACTTTATGAACAACATGCTGGAAATCCCGTTTTTAGCTGCTAATACTCAGTATTACTCAGACTTTTTTATGAGTCATTTCTTACATTTTGTGTTTCAATAGGGCTTTTGTCATTTTTCTTTACAATTAAAATCTGACCGGTAAAAGTTTTATTTGAAAATAGAGGTGTTAAACAAGGATGCATCTTTTGCAGTTTAAGGTCCTCTTACTAGATTTCTTCCAAAGCTTCCAGCGACAATTTGTGGCTTTAAGCTTTAGAAGATATCTAGTAAAATGCTGTGTTCCAGGCAACCTGTAACTCGTGTTTTCACAACCTTCTACCTGTGAAAGTGCCCTGGAACAGCAGTCAAACCCGTAACTTACTACCCGTGAACTCGTACCAGATCGTTGTGCTCCCAGTTACAGTTTTTGACGTCACACACACACATAAACAACAAAGGCGACCCCTGTTGATGCTGTACAGACAGATTAACGGTGAGAAATAGAAATAAATAGACATAAATAGGCAACGTAAAGTAATTCTGCACATTTTAATCAAAACAATACACATACGATTGTGTACTACTACAGGTTATGTTTATTAAATGAAGCCCAAAATATGTCGCTGACTAGAAATCGCTAGTATCAGCTAGCGCTAGCTAACATCAACGTTAGGTAGCCGCTAGCTAACTTTGTCGTGACTTTGCCTGGAACGCTACCAAGTCGTGAGTCGTCACTTGAAGTCGTAACTTACGGGCTAAAAATTGTGTCTGGAACGCAGCAAAAGTAAGGGATTGTTCCCATTTTTTGAAATGGGGTTGTATGAAGTACTTATCCTTATCAAACTTTTTTGAAAAAGTTAGTAATCATAAATAAACGTCAACATTTTTACTCTTTCTTCAATTTACTTATTTTTCATTTTTTGTAATCAATTAGCTTCTCTTGCTTATTCGCAGTCATACGCTCTAAAATAAAAATCTGGCAAACATATTCTTTTCAGATCAAAAATACATTTTTAATAGATATTTTTCAGCCAATCAGAAGCCATTTTTTCCATGACTGTTGTATAAATTAAGATAAATGTTTTTGTTGGCTTTGCGCTGAGTATCTAAACTTCTTTTCCCATTTTAACCCAAACTCACATGACAGTCTTTGCTTACGGCTTTTTCTTTAACGATATATGAGATGTTCTGCTGCACTTCTAAGTAATTCCTCGACTAAATCCACATTTCAAGCCTCTCAGATTAGATTTTCTTGTCAAAGTATTTTTTTCTCTCCTAAAATGTTCATGATGCAGGACTTCTACGATGACTACCTTTGTCTAAGTCCCACACTGAGACGCTGAGACCTTCCTCTGAGTGTCTGGAGACAAAGTGTGTGTGAATGAAATCTGAACTGAATCTGAATCTGTGAACATTGATGCTCGGCCCGCTCTGAATGACATGCGCACACACGCTTCTTATCACTCTTTCTATTGAGTAGAAACTTTGTATTAAATTGTGTCTCACATCAGCGTTGGTTTATGCATGGCATTTTCTTACCTCCTTCCTTGGGATTATGTTCTGGTAATGGCATAAAAGATGGCATTATTGTTGTTTAAACTATTAAATTATTATAGTTTTAAATTATTTCTACCTGAGTTTCCTCTTAGGTTAGACATGTGTTTTTCTTTTGCTTTTGTATTTCTTATTTTTCTGCTGCCGATGATGATGATGATGATGATGATGATGGGATTACTTGAAGTTTGTTGTTTTATTTGATTAATTTGTTAAAAGAAGATGTGATGCTGTAGTTTTGCCTCTGACATTATTTTCTGTTTGACTGATTTGTGTGGACATACACTGCTGGACAGTTGCTAAACTGTGTTTCCTCTTTCTTAAGACAAGAACATTTATCTGGAAACCATTAAGAAACATTATGAAGTCACTTTTTGACATGAATGTCTAAACCAAGTTTTATTGCAATCCATCATGTAGTTATTGAGAAATTTCACTCCACACATTTCAACCCAGTGGTGGTGCTGGAGGATAAGTCCGAGTATTGCCAAAGTCAGTAGGATTCATCATCTGGGGATCATGAATGTTTGTACAAAATATTATGGCAATCCATCAAATAGTTATTGAGATCATTTAGTCTGGACCAATTAATAGACATAGGCCTAGTCTTTTTTTTAACAGGGCTAAAAATATCCAGAATATTTAGGAAAGGAAACATTATGATATTAAACATGATGACAAAAAAGCATTAAAAACATACAGTACACTACTGCAGGCAAAAGTGGCCCAAATCCGATTTTTTTGGGGGTCAAGAGACCAGGTCAGACTTCTAAAGAAGTAGTGTGAACACTACTCAATGCGGCCGCAGTGTGAACAACCAAGGCGGATTTGATGTGACTTTTACCTCAATAACCCTCGCTGCGCCCTCTCTCCCCGCAGGGACGGGCGGGGCCCCCTGCTCCAGGTGCAGCTGTCAACCGGGGCGGACTGTCCTCAGTGCGCCCCAACCGCGTCGTGTCGCCAGGGCGGGGATCGGCTCACGTAAAAAAGGCGATGTCGGCAACCCACCCGAGCCGTCTTGAAACACGGACCAAGGAGTTTAACGCGCGCGCGAGTCAGAGGCTCGCCCCGTGGCGCAATGAAAGTGAGGGCCGGCGCGCACCGGCTGAGGTGGGATCCCGGTTCCTCGGGGTCGGGCGCACCACCGGCCCGTCTCGTCCGCACCGTCGGGGAGGTGGAGCGTGAGCGCGTGCTAGGGCGAAGCCAGAGGAAACTCTGGTGGAGGCCCGTAGCGTCCTGACGTGCAAATCGGTCGTCCGGTAACACAGACCTCTGTAGTGAATTTGCAGCCATAACTGCACAAAAGGCCGAAATAGCCAATTTGTCTCTCTTTCTCTTCATTCTTCTCCTCCTCCTCAGCACCTGCTCATTAATGTCACGGCCGCCATCACACAAACATTTTGAAATAAAAGCGAAAATGCTTACTTCCTCCATAACCTCCCTAACTTTAGTGCAACAGCGTGCTGCGTCTGATGTCATTGGTATTGGTCTTTTGCGCATGCCGGTCATTTCAAAACCGCAAACAGTTCACACTGGAATCTGAGATAGGCCACATTTTAAAAGGTCATGTGAACAGCCAAACAAAAAATCGGATCTGAGCAAAAAAATCAGAATTAGGCATTAAGACTTGTGAACGTAGCCTAACATTTATTTTAACTTTAGGGGAAAAGCTTTAGGGGAAAGCTGATATAGAAACACTTTGCATATTAAAGAACTTCTGAACGGCTATTTTTCCTTCCATCACACTGATTTAACATTTTACGTGGACGTTGGCGCTATGTATAACCTGCTAGTTATACAAAAGTTACATGAATATGTAGAATTGATAGATGAGACTCTTTTCAAAAGCACTGTGTCATAGAAAGAATAAAGAAGGTCAAATGTACAGAGTATAAAATTAAACCTTTAAAAAAAAAAAAAAAAAACATGCTGTTTTTTAAGGTCAAAATTTCATTATGTTGATTTTAAATATGTTTTTGGTCCTGTTAGTATTGCTTATAGGTTTGGAGTCCTTGAACATGCACATCAGCACAAATTACTAATCAAGTACTTACAAGCCACTGGGGTTAATATCTATACAACTAATTTCTGTAAATCATTAGCAAGCTATATTACAGGGTGTATTAAGTTATGTTAGTAATCCTATAATCGAAAAAGCATTACTGTAAACCCCTGTAAATTACGCCTATGTGTGCTACAGAAATTCACTCCTTGTTGTCCTGAACTTCAACCTGAGTATAAAACCCTCAGAATATAAACAAGGATGAGCTTGCATTACCGGCGTACTGAAACGTGTGTATTAACATGCTGGTTTTTCTGTCCTTAACAGGAAATTAACTGTCACACATATAACTGTGTTAAAAAACACCCTGAATTTAACATGAGTCTGAGAGCTTTCTTAGGTGGCTGTTAAATTAAATAGAAGCTCACTGAGTCACAGCTGGGAATTTCCTTACAGGGCAAACAATACCTGACATCACATCACCACTCAATCTTCCTCTGCAGACTAAACTGTAGATATTCAAATGTCCATTTCTCTGAGCGCTGAGTTCTTGTCCATGTTGTAATAAGAAAACTTGAGATTGAAAGGTAATTATTGAGCACAGAAATAACATTTCATAATATGACCTAAAAGCTCCAGAACAGCTGATAAATAAACCTGGTGGTGAGATCATTTCAATCTCAACATACTTTTTTTGGAGTCTATCTGAAAAACATGGCTTCAACTTTCAGACCTGTTTATGAACTGTTGAAACAGGCTAAATCGGTGTGTATACTTTGAAAATTATTAATTACGCAAATGAAATACATCTAAAACCGGAGGCGAACAGATCAGATGACTTATTTCAGTATTTAGATTAAAATACAAGTTTACAGGGTTGTATGGAAGCTGAAAAATAGATCGAAAAAGTTAGTTGTGATAAATATTAGAACTTTGTCTTATAATTTAGTTTTGATTTGCCTCATAATTTTGACTTTTTGTCTCATAATATGACTTGTCTTATAATTTAGAATTTGTGTCTCATAACTTTGACTTTACATCTTATAATTTTGACATATTGTCTCAGTGTTTGTCTCAATTAAGACTTGTCATACTATAATTTCTTTTCGTTTTATAATTTTGACTTGTTTATAGGTTTGAACCAAAATGTTCATGTATACCAAGTGCATTTTGTTTTATCATAACTAACTTTTAACATCTTTTAAAAAAAAAAAAAGAATTACTGGGGGAAATGGGCTTCCATAGGCTTTACTAGATCAGTGGTTCCCTTGTGACGCTCATAACTTTCAGAAGTCTGAGGAGAGTAAATAATTCACATGAACAAAAGTTGGATAAGATAAACAATTTTTGGTGGCAGAAATTTTTGTTGTGTGTCGCCCCCCCCCCCCATCCTGCGACCCACTGTGGGAACCATCTGTCTAGATGACTGCTAGAAAAACAATAATTAATTAAAAGAAATATATAGCCTACTGTATTTCAGGGTTCCCCCCCATTGTATTGCGAGCCAGGTTGTTACGATGAACAGAGCGGACTCAAACGCAAGGCTCAAAACGTAAACAGATTTATTGAACAATAAACTCGAACATCTAGAATGGCGAGGAACTCAGGGGCAGAAACTAGGATGGCAAGGGACTTGGGAGTTCAGGGGAGCGCGGGGAAACCGGGGCCGAAGAGCCGAGGAGGAGACACTGGAGTCGGGAAGTAGAGGAGCCGAGGAACTGGATCTGGAAGGCTTGGAGGTGAACACGGTAAAGCTGAGACAACGATTCAGCGAAGATGGTCTGTTGATCCGGGGTTGAAGTAGGCTTACTGATCTTGATTGCAGCTGGATGGCAGGAGTGCGCGGCGGGAAAGGTGATGGTTGATTGGCAGCAGGTCGTCAGCTGGCAGGCAGTAGACAGGAGGGAGGAGGGAAAGCAAAGGAGACACAGGGAGAGAGACAGGGCCAGCAGGAAAAAAACTAACAGCTAGAGAAAATAAACGAAAAAATCACAGCTAGCCGACCCCAACCATCACACAGGTGGCCCACCAGGCCTAAGTCACTGGGAAATTAATTTTGTTATGTATTTGGGGCGGCTCGGTTGGAAACTTAGACATAGTCATATTTTCGAATCTCCAGTTAGCTTTTAGCTCTGACTTAATTTAGGACCCTATGCGATTCCGTCCAAGATTCTGTTATCGCACAGAAACTATTGGGCCCTACATTAATTAGCATTAATGCTGCCATCAGTCTGTGGCCCCAGCCGGGCCCTCGTCGCAAAAAGAGACACTTGCTACCGGGCTGAACAACTTTTTTGGGGGGAAATCCTATATTATATTATATTTGGAAGACCAACCAAAAGTATCAAACTCCAATCTAAGGTCTTTAGTCTGATTCTTTTATTTTATAACGGCAAAAGATTTAACGTGACTGTTGAGTCAGCATGTCGGTGAGTCATCAATCTGTTGTTGCACATTTGTTCATGAGTCAGACATTGCAGCAATGTGTAATGTCAGTAAATAGATGGATATGGATCACTTCCTCGAAAAAATGAGAAAATGGCCTCCCATTCGTCTTCATAACAAGTGCAGGTTAAGTTTTTAATCGTTTGTAAAGATTTCAGGCAATGAAGACGCCGTAGATTTAATTTAAGGAGCCCAACATGGTTTAATAATCATTAGGCCTACTTGGTTAAATGTCTTTGGTTGACTATTTTCAAAACGTTAGTGCCAACAACATAAAGTATTTTGATGTTAAACAAGGTTATTATATCACTGACACGACACTCAAAACAAAAGATGTCGTTGTTTTGTGTTTTAACCAACACAAGAACGTTCTGGAAGTTTCTGTCACAGCAGAAAATCCCCCCCACCTTTTAACGTTGTGATGGACTGTTAAAATGTTTAAGGGAAGAAAGTAAAAACGTGTATATACATTTGAAAAGCATAATGACAAAGCATGCCAGCTTGTGCAGGTGTAACATCATTTGAATAACCTTATCATTTTAGAATAAATAAAGTTGAAACATTTTTTTTAGCCAATTTGCTGTGTCACTGTGTCCGTTTCACTTTCAGTTTGGAATTGTTGATTGTTTTTGGCTAAAGAGCAGTGGATAGTGAAACACATCTATTATATTTTAGGCATTGTTCACATTTGGAGTCAATATTTTTATTTATTTTCTGATTTTTAACACAAAAAAACAACAAAACGAGCACAGCTTATTTGACACTAGCTTGCGTCATGTGATTACCTAAGACGTCTTATGACGTGATGACGCAGCACGTCGACAACTTTAAATTCAGCCGAGGTCTTCGTGTTAATTCACTCGTACAGTAAATGTTGGTTGTAACACTTGGGTGGATATTTTAGTGCACTTTTTAATCGTTTGGACCGTGAGTACTCATGTTTTTATGTTTTGAAATCATGTACCCACATTAAATAAATTGTCAAAAGTAGGGTAAAGTGTTTTTGGTACTTTCGGCAGTTTAGATTTGTAACCGAGGCGTATAACTTTTCTAACGTTAGCTACTGACAGGGAAGCTAACAGGTAACTTAGCATTAAGGATGTTATTCCCTAACGGTTAGCTATATAGCTAGCGCTGTTTAACAAACTAATTATGATACTTAAAGTGTACTTTCACGTACCTGTTACAGTTTTAAGTCGTAACAACAACTTTTTTAGCGTTGTAAGTAGTGGCTTTAAACGACTTTTAAAACTTATAAATCATGGCGTCATCAAAAACATGTCGTCTAACCGTTAATTAAGTTATTGTTAAATTACTGGCTATATTTGATCGTGTGTTCGCGGAAACAACAGGTTGTTATAAAGCTTAAAGTTCATGATAACATGCCTCTACATGATCCAAGTTACTTTAGTGTAACTCGGTTTAGCCACCACCAGAGGGTGACCCAATACTGTCAAACAGTGACAGACACAAGTGTACTTAAACTGACGATTAATACATAAATATTGATATATAAGATCAATTAAAAATGTGTAGACTATGTTAACTATATATATACTTTCCCCAGTGTGGGATTAATAAAGCCTAACTTATCTTAAACGTGTGTATTCCACAGTGATTGGGGTGTGTTGGCATTACAACATAAAAACAATAAATCAGAAGCAATAAATGAATCAACAGAAAATGAATTGGCAACTATTCTGATAATCGATTTATCTGCAACATTTCACTGGTTCCAGCTTCTCAAATGTGAGGATTTGCTGGTTTTCTATGTTTTATATTATTGTAAAAATGAATATTTCTGGGCTTTTGATTGTCTAATTGTTCAGTATGATCAATCAGGCATTTTCACAATGTTCTTACATTTTATAGACCAACTAATCAATTGATTAATCAATAATGAAAATAAGCATCCGCTTCGGTGCTGAATATAACCCAAACATACTTAAAATACCTCAAAAAAAATATATATATATATTCAGTTAATAAAACTTAATTTGCAGCTTATTGATGTAGGGTTTTAACTATTAAATCTTTGGATTTGGTTTTTGACAAATTGGCTAATTGTTTATAATAATAATTTAAATAACATCCAAAAGTAATGGTTTATTCTGACTTTTCTTGCAGAATAATAAAATGTAAGTTAAAAAAAATGTAATATAGGAGCAGCAAAAGATGGCGAGAACACATTTATGATTAAAACCTATTCAGCTGCAAATCAATGATTTTAAGTTTACTGTCTTAATATTCTCAGTATGATTTTTTTTTTTTTTTTTTTTTTTAAATTTATCATTATTTTTTTTTAATCAACAGTAAACCAACATGGCAAACGGGCACGTGGAAATCCACGACCCCTTCTCCAACCCCAACAGCCTCCACAGCAGCACACGCTGTGGCCCGAAATCTACCTCAGACACAGACAGCATGGCGGACACGGTGGAGTTCAGGCTCCTTATGGCCTACGCAAAGAGGAGACGGCCGGAAAAGGAGTCATCTACACACGACACACCGACTTCACTAAGCAGTGGCACCGATGCAAACGGATCCTCGCCCCAGACGCCGGCCATGACTAAAAAAGAGGAGAAAAGGAAGAAGAAGAGGAAGAAGGGATGGAAAAGCATTTTTAGCTGTATCAAACCTCAGACAGGGGCAGAAGAACCGAGCCCAATGAATGCGAATCAGCCTGATGTTGACGACAGATGTGGTGATGTTGACGACAGATGTGGTGATGTGTTTTTTATTCGTGAGTATTAAGACACAGCTCAGCCTCAGATTACCCCTCCACATTTAGATCTCCTGTATGGTAAGGGGCTGAAACAAACGATTATTTTCATTATCAGTTAATCTGAACCGTTGTTTTGTCTACATAGTGGTGTAAAATGTCCTTTTTATAATGACTCTGGAAGTCACTATAACGTTGTGAGCTCTGGAGGTTGGAGAGGACTAAGGACGATAGTTAATGTATGATGTTTGGGATATTTGTTGTAATCTAGTATAAGAAGGTTAAAAGTTTGACCAAAAAGCGTGATCCACATCAGTAATTAAGATTCAACTATTCTTTAATTTGGAGGTTTGGTTGTGAATCTCTTGCATGACACATTTCCCATCACCTCTCAGTTAGTCTTAAAACAGCTAAGTCTTGTTTTTATACTTTTGCCAATATGCAAATATTTCCAGAAGTTTAAATGTCGTCGTAAACATGCAGCCACAAGGTTATTACTAGCAGGCTGTCAGTCAGGCCTCGTGGGTTTTCACTGTGACTGAACAGATTGTTATTTGGGGGATTTTTTTCAGGATGATGTGCTCATACGCTTTTAACTTTCTCTCAACTATTTATTTGCATGTTTTCTTTTTTCTTTTAGCTCAAGTAGAAGGAGAGGATGAGCTGAAAGACTTAGCAGGCAAGCTAACAAATATCGCTGATGAAATCCCATTCATTCCTCCAGAAATAGAGACTGACTCGCCCACAGGTGAGTTTTGGTTTCCTTCGTACAGAATAAACATATATCAGGCCTTATGCAAGAACTTTTAAAAAAAAAAATATTCTTCTCCTGAACCTCTCTCGTTTCAACTCGATGAATGCCTCCAAATTACTATATACAGCTACCTGTTCTGCTCTTTGTGGGCATGTTTAATTGACAAAAATACCAGAGAGTGGTGTCACTAATATTACTTCAGCTGTCAAAGCTGTTTCACCACAGCACAGTACTGAAACAGAAGTAAAGAAGGAATGGGCTTACATGAACTTAGGTTTAAAAGGCCACTCTGTACCATAAACCTGTTCATCCCTGTTGTTTTCTTGTTGAATGTTGATTGATAATCACGTGTTCTGTTGTGTACAGTAGATGTGAATGTGGAGAAAACCATTGGCCTGCTGCTGAGGGAGAGTGGAGACAGACTAAACGAGAAGGTAAGAAACAAAAATAAATATTGAATTTCCTTCAGCCTTGTGGATCTTGTTGTAGGAAACTCTTTCATGGCAAAGGTTTGGAAGTTGTATGTGTATGTAATCGGTTTATATGGCATATTGTTTCTGGCACTAATCTTCCACCATATATGGCATGTCTAGAGTTCACAAATAGTCAGTCTTTTTACAGCTGATAGACCTTTGAGACACGCATTTATCAGCTACTGGATGTTGAGAAACTGCAGTAAAATAGAGCCACGTTTCTGCTCTTTTTTTTTCCCGTGGCATTTTTACTATCGAGCACATTTAAACATATTTTAGTGTGTGAAATGGTGCAAGTTAATTCCTCAGTATTGATCAAATCTTATCGGTGAAAAAGCACTAAACAGAAACGGTCTCTTTTTCTCCACCAGGAGCTGAAAGATGCTGCTATAGCCACAGAGCTTTTTTGGGACTACAGTTTCTTTAAGCTGCTAATGACGACCCTTCTCACGAGGATGGGCCTCAGGACCCCCAACCCCGACTCTCCGGGGCCGAAAGCATCTCCCAAAAGTCAGATCGCTGTGACCTGTGAGGTGGGCACAACCTTCTGGTGTTAAAATATATATATATATATATATATATATATATATATATATTTTTTTTTTTTAAAACGAGGAACTGACTAACGGTTGAACATGTTTCTTTTTCCCGGCAGGTCACCAGTCGTCTATCAGCGTTGAACACGCTGCCCAGCAACCGACTGCTTGACCACGGAGCCAGATATCTGCAGCATTATTATTCATCCTGGGCACAGCAGCAGGGCGGATATGTACGACACACACACACACACACACACACACACACAATTTTCTTAGCAATTAGTTTGACCCGTAAGCCTTTATTACTATGCAGAGCTTGACAGTAACGGTTGCCCTTGGCAACCAGATTGAGTCAGTTGGCAACCATTTCGTGGCCTCTGGTTGCCCCCTTTGAACTGTTCAATATTTTGTTTTTTTTTAAATATAACAACAAACAAAACTTACAGAACTGGAAAATCTTACTTCAAAAGAAGTCAATATTTTATTTGGTTGTCTCTGTAAAGTTTAAACGCTACGTTTGTGCGCGACACAACATTTCAGCTGTTGTGCGACCGCTTTCCACACACGCATGTTTGCCGTGAAATGATACAGGCAACGCAATTTTCTGTTCACATTAGCAGCGCATGTTAAAATCCGGTGCTAATACGGCACCGGTGCCCGGTATCTACCAGACGGAATAGCAACGTGGATTTCGGGGCCTCATTACGGTGCCACTCACCTTGTGTTCATGGACATCGGAAAAACATTTTTCCCAGTGAAAATGTCACCATTTACGTCACTTCCTGTGGGAATCGGAGGTGGGAAACTCGGGCTAGATTTTGCCAACAGTTTCCCAGTTGGTGACGTTTGATGTAGGTGACTTTGGTTCACTGAAAATATTTCAATGACAATGAACTGTTTATTGTGGACAAACGCCTCTGCTGAGAAACACAGACATAACATGTTTCAAAATATTCATAAATAGGCCCATGTATAAAACAACACATTATCCGTGTCCTTTCCCATCCGTTGTCCTGCAGAAAACACAAACAAACACCTGTCCATGTGCTGTTTGTATGCTCGCATAAGAAAACAGCAGCAAATCTTTTATTATTGTGGCCTCCATGTTTTCACACACCTGATGCTCTAGGCTACGCCCAACAGTTGGTGGTAGTCATGCAACAAGTTGTTATGCCAAACGGCAATATAACAGAAGAAGAACACGCATCCCGACCATGTGAACGCTGGCAGTCGTAAAAACAACGTAATCACGGGGGCGGTCCCTGATATTCCCAGGTGGCATGAACGCACCATTAAATGCCTGCGCTGCTCTCTGATGCTCCAAAACAGACATTAGAGGCTACAGAAGCATCGCTGCACGTCAACGCTAGTTAACACTAATAACACGTTACACCTGGCAGCAGCTAACGTTAGCCTACCGTTAGCTACAGTAGTAACTGGATTCAACACGGTTAAAATGCTGACAGCCAAACGGTGTAGTGTGACTGTATTTCACTGTGGAGGATTCCAACAGCGGAAGAAACAACAGTCTGCCACTAAAGCTATGAGCTAAGAGACAAACTAGAACTGGTCACTGCTGTTGTCGAGAAAAACAGCACAAACGTGACAAAATGTTACGTTTACTTGAAACTGGTAAATCTCGTGGTGCGTTCAAAGTTGTTGTAAAATACCCTTTGTTTTTGTCTTTAACAGCAATTTACTGGTGAAAGAAGTAATTCTTATTACATTTTACATTCAGTTATTACATTTTTAATAATCATTTAAATTCCCTCTTTTTTTGTGCTGATCCGAAAATTGATCGGATCCGTGACTCAAAACGTTGATCCGAACCGTGAGTTTTGTGATCCGTTGCACCCCTATTTGAGAGGGATGGGGAATTATATTGCAAGCAGTTATCTCATTGGTCCATTATTAAAAGGTGTGGTATAGTTACATAAGAAATGAATTGCTCCAAATATAGGCAGTTTAAAACATGGCAACCGTATTGTCAATTTCAGCAACTAAAAGCTGATGCCTGGTTGCCAAGCCGGTAACCACTTAAAGTTAGCGTTGAGACCTGAATGTGATTATCAATATTTTCTCTTTTATAGGAGGAAGCCTTTTACAGCGACGATGAGGACGACATCCAGTGAACAGAAAGTTCTCTTGAAGGCTTTAACTTTTGCACAAGGAACAAAATAAGACTCACACATTTTGCCACTTCAGTTTACATGCACATAAAACCCAGACCTGACATGCATTAACATACCTGCAGCTGCAGCGTGCATTATTGTGTTAATCTGGGTTTTTTTTTCATAAATAAGTACATTCTTCTGTGCCAATGTTTTGGAGGTCTCAGAAGGAACCAAAGATTAAACTATTTTCATGCCATTGATAACTACTGTTGGATGTGATATATATGTGTAAAAAAAAAAAAAAATAGTTCTGTTTTCTCAGGGAGATGTAGGGTACATGTAGCCGTTTTAAATCTGCACTATTTGTGCTGGAGTTTGGTGGACAAAAAAATATTTTTCTTAAGACTAATTTGCTATTTTTCAGCACTTGCACTTTTTCAAGAAAATTTCTTTTTCTTTTTATTTTTTGAGTTTCTGAACGGTGCGCTAAGTGGCTTATCTGTAATTGTTGCTGGTGTTTTCTGCATTTCAGGTTTTTAAAATTGTTAAAAGGTGCCAAAGAAATCTTGTGTGTGCTGTCTGGATTTGTTAATGTTGCTGCACATAAATGATTACATGACAAAAAAAAACTTTGATTGTAATTTCATCTCCGTTTATATATATAAATATATAAAAATATTTACTGTGTATCACAATATGTGTCAATGCAGCATAAATAACTTTGGAAAAAGAAAAATAAGGCCATTTTATATCACAATATATTAATGCATTATGTCACAAGAAATGTTATGTTGTAAATATTAATATGACACATTTGAGTACGTGGCTGCAAGGTTAAATCGTGGCTATGTAATGGGGGGGGGGGGTAATATAAGTAACTGAATTGTTAAAATGTCTTCCTATGTAGGCTGGATGTATTAAATGACCTAAAGGTTGTTACCTTATTATTATGTGCACATCCCTTTTCCAGAGACTTGATTTTGCTGAATTAAAAAATGTTTAAGTAAAAATGGCACCGCCTTGTGGTCAATTAAGGAACTGTACATTATACAGACCGCAGTAGTGAACCCATTCAAATGTTTGATAATGTATTTAATAGCCTATTTCCATTTTTAAATACTTGCCCAAGCGACACACGTTCTTATATTAATTCGGCATATAAATAGAAGCCGTAACAGCACTTTGCTTCTGTGAAATACCTAAGGTTTACTGTTCATGGGAAGTTATTTATTGGGTAATTTTGCATAGGAAGCAGCATGCCACACCAAAATAAATTTAAATCTTAATTATATGTGCCAGGGCTTAGACTAATAAATGCAATTCATGCCGAATTAAGGACATTCCCATACATTTAGTGAGTTAATTAAATTGAGTTGCAAAGTGATTATGATTCCTGAAAACAAATAGCCCTATCTCTAAATTGGCATTTTTTAAATGGGAGTCTGGCGTGTACTTTTCTCTGCAGCCGCACGCGCAGCGGGCTGTGCTGTTTGATGTTTCAGTGAAATGAGATGTTATCCAACCCGTTCCTCTGCATACCTTGGCCTGCCTCAACCGGCTCACCGACAACAAACGCGAGCGCCAGGATGACACGGCTCATCGGTCGGTGTCATCAATGACGTCTCACCTGTAGCTCAGTCAGTGGTTAATACACCTCCACCGACTTGTAACGCAGCGAAGTATGAGGAGTGTGCGTAATGTCTAACGTCGTTCACCAGGGTAGGAAATACGTGCCCACGCGCTCTTCGGTCACGGATGACCATTAATCGTACGAACTGTTCATATCAATCAATACCCCGGTACACAGAGCGAGGCACCGAAGGCTACTTGGCCGCCGCCGGGCGCTAAAATGCGGATCTCTAAGGCCAACAAGGGCGCGGTGGTTGTGAGAGCTGTCCGGCGTAACTTGTCGCCTCAACCGGCCAGTCTGGAGGCGGCTTGGAGTGAGAGAGGCCACTCAGGGGTGAAGCCATCGGGTTCCCCCAGCCATGAGGGGAGAAACGGCGAGCCAGGAGCCGGCAGGAACGGGATGGAGGGTCACGGTGGAGGGCCAGCTCGCAGCAGAAAAAAGGGGTTCAGAGCTCCCGATGTGAGGACCATCTTCTCCCCCGGAGAGAGGGACCCCAGGGTGAAAGAGGAGTCCGGGGAGGGACACACCTTCGAGCCCGGTGGCGAGGACACCTGGTGTGATGTTTGTTGTAACTACATCTTCCAGCATGGTCTCACCTGTACAGGTGAGTCTGAAGGTGGTGTGTGGGGGTGGAGGGAGGACTCTCAATATGAGGAGCCCCTTCAGAGGAAGACTCATACCTTGTTCTTCATGATCATAAACAAATTAGGGTGTGTAGGTTCAATTTAAATGGAAATGTTATATTTAATGGCTGTAAATGCAACATCAATAAAGTGTTTTTTAAATTAATCCTTAATAAGTATCCAAACCACAAAACACATGTTGGGTTTTTAAGAATGATTCTAATATTTCTTTAGATGACATTTGACTATTTATGGGGAAAAACTAAATAAATGACTTCAATATGAAAATAAGTCAGTATTCTCCAACAGAATTAAATACCAGGCACCAGGCCATAATGAAGGGAATACAAGAAATATTAAAATTACAAAAGTAAAATGGCAAATAGTGGATTTGAGTGATTTCTTAAAATACTTTAAAAATTGCACAGAGTTTGGTTGGTGACCTCAGGGCTTACCTGGCAGTGAGTAAACCCAATTGATCTTTGGCTGCTTTTTTTTTATTTAATAACTCGCCTTATTTTTTTCTCGCATTTTAGGCCTTTATTTGACAGGACAGTTTAGGCATGAAAGGGGAGAGGGAGGGGGAATGACATGCAGCAGGTCGTAATTAAACCCGCTGTGGCGAGGACTGAGCCTCTGTATATGGGGCGCACACTCTACCAGGGGAGCTACCCAGGCTCACCTTTTTAGTTTAGAAGTATGTTATTCAGAGCTGAAACAATATCATTATACAAATTTTAAAACATTTCACTTTGGTCCTCCAACTAAATAGATTGTATAAACAATAAACGGCAGCTATATTGCTGTTTATGTCAGGATATCAGGACAAAAACCCCAACCATAATGGTTTCAGCTTCCTGAATGTTAGGATGTGCTGCTTTTTCAGCCCTCATCTTATGTCCATCAAAGGAGCTATCATTAGATAGTTTTCCTAAAAGGTTTTCTGTAAAGCAGGACCAAATATGATACCTTTATGAAAGCATATTTGGAGGTATTTGGGTTTATAGAGTCAAGAAAGATCCAGAAAAAGTCACCTTGCTTTGCTGCACACTCTTGTTTTGTGTTGTTTTTGTATCGACTGACCTCAAAGACTTTTAAGAAAACATAAATCATTTAAATAAGTTCTTTTCAAAGTAGCATAGACATTTTTGGTAGCACCCTCTGCCATGCAGTAAGACCACATGTTTGAATGCTGTGGATGACATGTAGCCTACTGTAGGCAGGGCAGGTAATGCAGACGGACCGGTTCAGGTCTAAAAGGAAACAAACGTAAATGTCTCTTCGAGTACAAATTGGTCCTCCCTCTGTGTACACTTCTGTTTGCCAAACAATACAAAGAGGAAAAACAGAAAAAAAGGCTCTCCTTCCTAATGTGTTGAGGCTGCCATGGTGCGTTTGTTTTGTTTGTGTTGTAATGGAAATAAGACTCTGAAGATTTTCAATAATACTTCCCTATCAAGATTTTTTTTTAACACTATTCTTTCATCTTTTTCTCTTACTTCCTTCTTTTCTTTACCTGTCCTGACCTGACCTGTAGCTTTAAACGTGATTTAAATATGTGAACAACAGCAAAGAAGAATCTCTGTCATACCTGATGATGTCTGCCACAAAACAGCTTTGAGTGAAAGTATTATTTTACCTTTTTATCCCCCATGATATTTAATTTACAACTGAGGACAAAGAGGATATATCCTCTATAATCGTTTTTGTGGGTGGGTTTATATTGACATGAAGAGGAGTTTTTTTTTATATTAATGAGTTTTTTTGTTTTTTTTGGGGGCATTTCTGCCTTTATTGGATAGGAAAGCTGAGATATGAAAGGGGAGAGAGGGGGAAGACATGCAGGAAAACCGTCACAGGTCGGACTCAAACCCTGGACCTTCTGCGTCAAGGATTAAACCTCTGCATATGTGCGCCCGCTGTACCCTCTGAGCTAACTGGCCACACTGAAGAGGAGTTTACACATATAACACACGCTGGGTTTTTAAGAATGATTCTAGATAGTCTTTTTTTGTAAACATTTTTTTTTGGCTTTTTGGCCTTTTATTGATAGGACAAATAGGACACTGTGGTGAGGACTGAGCCCTAGTACATGATGGGGAGCACGCTCAACCAGGTGAGCTACCAGGGCACCCCTTTTTTACAGTTTTTATGGGGGGAAAGTACATTTTTGTCTAAAATACTCAGAAAAGTTCATTAAGTTTGGCAGGGAGTAATAGTGCGTTCCATTTACCTCGGAAGCCGAAGCTGGGAATGACGTCACACCCGAGTTGAACGCGTCCCATTTACATTTAAAATTTTACAATAGCCATGTTAGCCATTGTTAGCAATGCCAGTGTATAACAACGCATTACGCTGTTTTTTTGTGCATACATGCGTAACAGCTTTGTCCACAGATAGAAGATGGACGGTGCTGCGTGTACTGATTTAGTGAGACACAAATAACACGTTACTACAGCTACAGCTTTCACAACTGTTGATGCACGTGGCAGCCATGTTGGATTGTTAGCTCGTGGTACTCGGTGGTTGCCCGAGTTCCGAGCTCGGAAATCCGAGGTCAGGGGGCATGTTTCCGACTTTGACCTCGGAAAATCCGAGTTTCGAGTACAAATGGAACACACTATAAAGCTACTTCATTTATCTACTGTATTATTTTTGGGCTAAAACACACAAAAACATACAGCAACAAGTCATATAGAAAATATAAAACACTAAAACAAGGCTGACACAGCCTTCAAGCTGTTAGTCTTCTAGCCTTTTAACCTCATTATGCTTACAGACAATATGCTTGCACAATGAGTGCATTTTACCAGCACTACTGATAGACTGTGTGTGTATATATTAAGTGTGCACGCTCATTTAAAATGCAGTTGATTGCCACTTAGGAAGCTTGTTAAAGGCCCACCTGAATGTCAACAACATTTCCAAAAGAACAAGAATAATATTTCGGAGTAAGGAGTGAAGCATGTTGTTGCTACTGTCCTGTCGCTCTCTGCAGAGGACAGCGGGTCACTAGTTCACTTATTAACGCACATAAAACAGTCACTTATAAGTCAGTTGAGCAACAGCAGCTCAGTTATTTCTTTTAAAAATTAATTTCTCATGCTACAAACAGGTTGAACTGACCCAGGTTACATCATGAAGATTTCATATTTTTGGTTGATTTAAAGATATACATCTGATTCTGGCTTCCACTAGGGATGTGAATCACAAGTTTTATATCATGTCTTTGGACAACGATATGAAATTTGCTGATATCACAAAGTTTGCCATATTATGACTTTGATTTGATTAAATTCAGGGGCCTGCGATCAATATGAGACAATATCATATGCCCATTTAACATAAACACATGTTCTATTTATATAAACAAATACATATGATTTGACAGTTTTATTACTAAGCTCTTCCAGATATTTGAATGAAAAACAAACACATTGTTTTTAATAAAAAAGAATAAATATAATGCGGGAATTTCAATATAAAGGCACATCTTAAAGATGATATCTATGTATCGATATTTTTTAAAAACTTGACTTGCATCGATGATATTGGATCGTTGAGCATTGAATCGATGTATCGATCCAGATCAATGTATTGATACACCACTAGCTTCCACTGGACCATTTTGTCGGTGAAATTCTCTAATTTGAGTGCGTTGATCAACAAAAACCCACAATGAAAAGCCAGACCAATGTGGGATCTTTGAGGCTGAACGATATCGATTTTTGAGAGTTTAAAAAAATCTGATAACAATATTGTGGTTGATTAGTTTTTTAACAAGTACATATCTTAAACAAACGATTACAAATGATGACTTAAAGCAACACCAAAGATTCTTTTGTACCTTAAAATAATGTTTCCAAAATCGTTTCAGTGGTTCATCAACTCGTAACAGGGTGAACGGCACTTCTGCATTCGCTTTGCGGCCCTCTATCGGCTATAACCGCACTATGCAAGTTTGCCAGATCGGGTAGCGGATCTGTAGTTCGAATGAGACATAATGGACAATTCCGCTTCCCACCTGTAGGGGGACCAAAGAGGAAAAGTGCTTTGGTGATGCTTTAAATGTAGCACAATCACTATAACAATCTCTCTGTTGTGTTATGAATTGGAAGAAACATTTTCTATTTTACCTATAAATTAGTACCCAATTACTTATTTTTTTCCAGGAAAAACCTGTAAAATAAAGCATTGCCAGGTTCTGCCTATTTTTTTTATTTTTCGAGGAAGAGGTCCTTTGCAGCTTTTCTCTTTGGAAGAATGTGTCCAAACTACACAGATTAGACATCAGATTTACACCCAATAGATTTCTGGTATGCAATGTGCTCCGGTTGTATTAAAATCTTACTTAAATGTAGTGTTTGAAGAACCAAGATGAGAAGATATGCACATTTTACAGTTGTTGTTGTTGTTGTTGTTGTTGTCAGTGGTCTCTGGTGGACAAACTACGTAATGGAGAATCGGTTTGATGATGAACACATACATATTTCTTTATACTTACCTGCCGACTTATACGTCGATACGGACACATCTTTGACAAGCTAAAGTCAGCCAATAATATCCGCCATGCTGACGTATTGATCGCCTCTAATGAGTGCCTGTTTTATTTTAGCTTGTTCAGTAAGTTTCTGTGTTTAATCATCACATCACATATTTAGTTGAATTTGAATAGCAATGGCCCCTCAGGATGACAACACAATGAAATATATTCCAGTGGTGCAGGAAGTATTCAGACCCTTTACTAAAGTAGAAGTACTAAAAACACACTGTAAACATACTCAGTTACAACTAAAAGTCCTGCATTGAAGTATGTAAGTATAATCAAGAAACTTTACTTCAAATGAATTACAAGTATAAAAAATGTCCCCTGTGACCGTTACACTATTATATATTATATCATTAGATTATTATTTCTTATGCATTAATGTAAAATAAGGATTTTACTGTTGTAGTTGTTTAAGGTTGTAGTGGAGTACACAAAAGTACAATACTACTAGTACTTAAGCACAGTACTTGAGGAAATGATGTGGACACTGATACTGAAGAAAACCAAGTTGTTCACTTTACATCAATGTGTGTCTCAAAGTGGGTCAGATGAGACTGGATAAGGACACTTCCTGGACACTCTCTCTCTCTCTCTCTCTCTCTCTCTCTCTCTCTCTCTGTCTCTCTCTCTCTCTCTCTCTCTCTCTCTCTCGTCTCTTTGTGTCTCTCATCATGATGAAGAAACAGAAACCTGCCACAGAGACTTCTTTGTCTGACGGGGTTTAGTGTTGTAACAGATACACTGTGTGTGTGTGTGTGTGTGTGTGTGTGTGTGTGTGTGTGTGTGTGTGTGTGTGTGTGTGTGTGTGTGTGTGTGTGTGTGTGTGTGTGTGTGTGTGTGTGTGTGTGTGTGTGTTCATTAGAAAGCGTTTAGGATCTCTAATTGCTCCCTGGTTCTGTTGAATTTCATCTGAGTTTTGTCATTTTCACATAAAACAGTAAATAAATGGGTCATTTATTTCATTTTAAATGACCCAAAATGGTCACTTTGTTTTATCCACCATGTTTGTGTTGTGGGCATTAATGTTCATCACAAAAAGGACTGCTATGAATATACAGTATATACAAATACATATTGAGCGTTTCCTCTAGGACTGCAGTGGTGGAATGTAACTCAAGTACTGTGCTTAACTCCGATCGCGAGTTACTTTACTTGATTATTTCCATTTCCTGCTACTTTAGACTTCTACTGCACTACATTTTGGAGGCAAATATTTTACTTTGACTACATTTATTCGATAACTTTAGTTACTTTGCAGATTCAGATTATTAATACAAAATATAAATTATCTAATAAATTGTTTTATTAATATATACTGTATATATTTTTATAAAATGGGTCAGTATGCATAATGTGTACTTCTACTTTTAGCACATTTAAGTATATTTGGATGCAAATACTTTTGTACTTTAACTTCAATGAGATTTTAAATGCAGTACTTTTACTTGTAAGTATTTCTACACTGTGGTATTGATACCTTTACTTAAGTACAAGATCATACTCCTTCCACGTCTGCCTGTCACGGTAAGAAGAGCAAAACAAATGCTTGTATGTTTGATTCAAAAAGATTGTAAAACAAACAAACATGAGCAGAAATTGAGTGTTTAACATAATAATATATTAATGAGAGCAGGTCATATTCTTTTTTAAATAAGAGGCCAAAACCAGCCAACCATCATAAAGCCAAGAAAAAGAGAGTTTCACGTTGTAGCGTAGTTTATCACAGAGGACAGAAGCTCATTTTGAACCATTGTGCAAAATACTAAAGCTGCCTACAGTGTGTGTGTGTGTGTGTGTCAGCTGCCACAGATGAGTGTATCTTGTCTTCTGTGGAGCCAAACTGTCACAGCGACTGAACAAACAAGGGACAGCAGGCAAATGGAGGTCAGCGTGTGTGAGGGGAGGGACCAGTTTAGACCTGCAGCAGAGCCAGAGAGAGAGAGAGACATCATGGGTGACAGTGAAGGATGATTTTGGATATGCATTGAGTTATCCCTGGATTTAAATTGTCATCTGGATTCTGTATCAGTGTGTGTATTTGTGTGTGTGTGGTTGATAGAGGGATAGTGTGTGTGTGTGTGTGTGTGCTGAGCAATGGGCCTTGCCAAAAACTTTGGCAAAACGTTGAGGAGAGTGTCGAGATTTTTCTATCGCTTTCCAAAAGTGATGCGACGCTCCGGACGAGTGGAAGTCAGTCTGCTGTGGAGGAACTCCGGTGAGTCCTGAGTGTGTGATGCCGACTGGGCTTTGACTCCAGGAGGGAAGATTTTGTCTGTCCTTCCTTATAATTAGCAGCTTATTTGCAATTGTTCCCCTATTTTTCTTTTCTCTTCCCGTATGTGGAAACCAAGAGACCAAGAGGTGACAGTGTTTACTGTAAAGTGAGCTGAACAAGGGTTCTGTGGCAGCATGAAACTAAAAAATATTACATGTAGGAACAAAATATTAAAAATGTCTGGCTGAAAAACAAGTTTAATTTTTTTTGCTACTATATTAGATTTGATCTCAAGTGTCGCATACATTGTGTCTGCAGCTTTTTAGTAAGTGTGTCTAATTGACCGTGTAGACTGAAGTGTGTGTGTGTGTGTGTGTGTGTGTGTGTGTGTGTGTGTGTGTGTGTGTGTGTGTGTGTGTTGTGGTAATATGATAATTGTATTTATTCTGACCTGCTCAAGTCTTATTACATGATAAAACACCAGGAAGAAAAAGAGGAAAGAAAGACACATTATTAAGAAACAGAAAAGAACAGATGGCTGCTGTATTCAGCAAACACCTGTCCACACACACATGCGCACACACACACACACACACACACACACACACACACACACACACACACACACACACAGTCATAGTCACTAAAGTAAATATTGGACCCATTCTTCACAAGCCACATATCTCCAGAACATTCTGACACTAAAATGGCATTTTTCAGACGGACACATCAGGAGAAAATAAACTTAGTTTGAGACCTGTTTCTGTATCAGGACCAAACTCTCGCGAGATCTACCAACACAGTCCCCCCCCCCAACGTCAACTAACGTTTGGGAACGCCCTAACAAACTAATCTCTGTAATGCTAAATATGTCTTTTAGCTCTGTAAATATCTAACGTTAGCAAAAGAAAATATTAACAAAGTATACAAATAAAACTTTTCATCCATCCACACGACGTTCACTACACTTTCAAACAATGCCACGGCCATTTAGGAAACAGGAAGCGTGTACCGTTTCATGGCGCTGCTTGAAATGCGCTTAATTTAGTATAGAGCAGAGGTGCCCAAATTATTTCATTTGAGGGGCCAAAATGTATCTGGATGGAAGGCCACAGGCCAAAAAATAAATATTGATGTTGAAGAATACCGTAATTCATGTAATTTGTCGTAGATTAAACAAACTTTAATTTAATAGAGCAGTTTACCGACATTGTACTTTACATTGCTGTAAAACTCAGATTATGTACTTTTTAGCTGCACAAAATGTACATTTCATAGTCATTACTTTAAGGATTTTACGGCACTTTCAAAATAATAGGAGAATAAGCATGAGCATGTCAAATGCCATGGTGGTCCAAAACAAAGGGAGCACGGGCCAAACTTGGCAGCGCTCTAGCCGACTATGACCTTTGACCTGTGGCCGTGTGGTGGGATGGAGTATGTGTTTCCGCAGGCGAGTGTTAATGGAGATGGAGCTCCATTGTGCTGCTCTCTGCACACACCGACCTGATTAGAGAGCCTGTGCTAAAAACAAAATCCGTTTCACACGCAGGAGAAAAAACTGTTGAGTCTGTCCAGTGTGTGGTTTCTGACCTTTGACCTGCTGAAATCCTGCTGAGTTTCAAAATAAGAGCCCTCTGTGTGGTGATTGTTTCACAATAAGAGCCCTCTGTGTGGTGATTTTCAGGCTGCTGGTGCAGAGGCAATTGTTGTTTTGGCTGCATCTGTCAATTTTATAAATTCACCAGCGTTACTACTAACAACTGTAGTTTTATATAATATATATAAACAATTCACGTATGCTTATTTCATGTATGCAAAGCAAAAACAAACTAACAAACACACAAATTAAGCTAAAAACTGAAAACTGGATATTATGTCAAACTGATTCTCATGATTTAATATTAACAATGTTTTTTAAACATTTCTTTTGTTTTCCATTTTACAAAATGAAAATTATGAGATTTTGATGCAATTTCTGTTATTTGATGACACATTTATCATTAATCAGTCAATTTAATTCATACATACATTCACCTGTAAATCTCAATGTTTTAGTTTGTTATTCATCCTAATAAAAGGAGCTTAATATTTATATTTAATAGAGGGTTCAGATTTATACCTCCTAAAAGGAATATCATTATAGCAAGTCGTACCAAACATGCATTATTTATTGAACATACCATCATATGCTGTTAACATGTCAGGTTTAGTTTCTGTTCACCATTTAATTCATTTATCAATCTAACAATCAAAACACATAAAATAATTCCCTCCTCTTCAAACCTCTAGTCTGTGTACTCTGTACATGAAATCTTTTCTCTACAGTAAAAGCATAAAAGGTTAAAGAGTTTGTGTATCTTTCCTCTGATTGAGTCTGATCGATTGTTGGCGTCTGAGGAAAGCTTTTATCCCTGAGAGACAGCAGAGAGAGACGGAGAGGAAGAACGGAGGAGAATGAAGAAGAGAAAAGCAGCAGAAAGAATAAGCTTTCAGATACAGATCCATGATGTAATGTTCCGAAAATTTGTAGAAGAAATAGGAGAACAAACTTGCACATATTTGTGAAATGTATTCCGTGGTATGTTAGCTCTTTCTTTCGTTAGTCCAAATATAATTTTGCTGTATTATGACTACAAATGAGACCAACATGCAACTTATATTGCAGCCAATCAGCTTTCATGTTATTAGCGCGAGTCTCTTTGGGATTGTACCACAGACATAAAACGAATTTTATTCTCAGCTATGGGGAAGTGCAAGTTTAGCGATACTTGGCTTGGAATAAATGGAATATAGGCCTTAGTTGTTGACAAAAGTCTTAAATTTCATTCATTATGGTATTGAAAAGTTCTTAAATTTGACCAGAAATCTGCAGACACCCTGATATTAAAGGAACACGCCGACTTATTGGGACTTTAGCTTATTCACCGTAACCCCGAGTTAGATAAGTCGATACATACCCTTCTCATCTCTGTACGTGTTGTAACTCTGTCTGACGCCCCCAGCGCTAGCTTAGCCTAGCACAGATCCTGGAGGTAACCGGTTCCATCTAGCCTACTGCTCCGAATAAGTGACAAAATAACTCCAACATGTTCCTATTTACATGTTGTGATTTGTATAGTCACAGGGTGTACAAATAACAAGGTCACTATGCTTTTACTATCTAGTAATTGTTGACTCTATTACTCCAACTCTGAGTGAACTCCAGGCGAACTCTCTGCTTCTCACCACAGGGCTTCAGGTGCTGCTAGCAAATCACTCCACCCAAGTAACAGAAGTAGCAGTGCTTCTCCTTTTTGAGAATATAGTTCCCAGTTTCTATACGGTTAGAAGATGTCTGTGTCTCATATGACCTTGTTATTTGTACACCCTGTGACTATACAACACGTAAATAGGAACATGTTGGCGTTATTTTGTCACTTATTCGGAGCAGTAGGCTAGTTGGAACCGGTTACCTCCAGGATCTGTGCTAGGCTAAGCTAGCGCTGGGGGCGTCAGACAGAGTTACAACACACACGGAGATGAGAAGGGTATGTATCGACTTGTCTAACTCTGGGGGTTACGGTGAATAAGCTAAAGTCCCAATAAGTCGGCGTGTTCCTTTAAAAGGTTGGAATAAAGGACCTCTATGGTCATATGGTTTGGAGGACCTGTTGAGGTTTTGTGACAAACAGATAAATTAAGATTTTGACCTGATGATGGCGCTAGACATTACTACAATTCATCTGGAGGAAAACATGAATGTGTGTACTAAACTTCATGGCAATCCATCCAACGATTGTTCACTCAATACCAGAAAAGTCAACCTCATGGTGAACACAAGATGAAAAGTCAGCGGATCACCAAAGTCAGTAGGATTCATCCTCTGGGGATCATACATGTTTGTACAAAATTACATGACAATCCATCTGACAGTTGTTGAGATATTTCACTGACCGACTGATGACTCATCCAAAAATAAAAACCCATGCAGTATGCACATGGGATCTGTGGATCAAGTTCATTGTCAAAAAAGATGAGAGGGTGAACGGATGAATGGAGAGAGAGAGTGACCGCAGGAAACTGGGGAGACACAGTAGTCATAACAAGCTACGTAAGTGAGCAAAGAGAAACAGAGTGGAGAGGAGAAAGAGAGAGTGACTGTGGATGACTGAGTCAGCAGTCCTGCATCCACCAGCAGCAGCAGCACCCCTCCTCTCCCTGTCTGTGTCCATCACACTGTGGCCTCCATTTGACTGTTAAATCACCCACTCAGCACAACAACACAGACAGGGAAACAGAGAGAGTGGTGGCTCTACGCAAATCAGCATCTGAAGTCTGATAGAGGCTGAATGTAGAGTAGAACACGGGCGAGAGACACTGAAAAAGACTGCAGTGAGACTGTGTGTGTTTGTGCGTGTGGAAGATGTTAAGTTGTGCGTAAGATGAAGATGGGAGATGGGAGCAGCCATGTGCAAACTGTCGGATAAAGTCGGACAGCAAGTGAGAAAGAGGTCACCAGGTAGGGAACGCATTCCCTTCAGTGTTTCAATACTTCATGGTGTTGCTGGATTCTGGCCTGTGTGTGTGTGTGTGTGTGTGTGTGTGTGTGTCTCTGTGTGTGTGTGCGCGTGTGTTAGCATGTCTGATAGAATAGAAGTAATAATTAAGGACCTAAGGGTGGGCAATGTGGACAAATTAATATTGTGATAATATCAGTATGTTGTGATAGATTCACATGATTAGAGAAGAAATATTCACATAGTTTACTCAAGTATAAGTAGCAATACTACAGTGTAGAACTACTAAAAGTTCTGCATATTTTCTGCAAGAAGTGTTGATGTTATCTCCCAACATTTCTCTGACCATTTTTATTATTGCTTTATTTATTGATTGTTCAGTAATTTTATGGGTCCCATATCAGGCTCATTTTCAGGTTGATACTGTACATGTTTACATGCATTAATGTTTAAAAAAAAAACATTAACTTAATAATTAAAAAAATCTCATACTGTCTGTCTGAATACCTGTATTCACCCTCTGTCTGAAACGCTCTGTTTAGCGCCTGTCTCTTTAAGACCCCTCCAGAAAAAGCCCTGTCTGCTCTGATTGGTCAGCATTTTCGGGTGTCACTACCCAATGTGAGTCGAGTGCAGATGTGAGTTGCGCATGCGTCACTTTGCGACATAGCAGTAATTTATTATTTAGTGTAAGGCATCACATTTTCACAGCATGATCCCTGATTAGAGGCTGAAGTAGCCTACAAGAACCTGCTAACGAGAGACTTCTGTAATGTCAATACAATAAAAATGGACCTACATAACGAAGTTCGTTCACTGCTGGCTACAAGTTAGCAATCAAACACAACAAAGGCTGTCACTTGAATGGCGTTTTGTGCTAACTAGCAATCAAACAATCATAGATAGCTAAAACATTTTTGAAATGATTTCCATCTTCTGTTATTGTTTGTAATGAGAAAAGTTTATTATTTTATGGATTTCACAAATTTCAGTATGACACAGACGGCGCAATTCACATCTGCATTTGACTCCCATCGGGTAGTGACACCGGGTCTTCCTAATCTGCGCTCTTGGAGTCTCTGCACCGTCATTGCAGTCGGGGAATGGCTGTAACGGCACTATAGCGGCACTTTCTACCTATATATGGTATAGTTGTGACATCACAACTGTATGAAAGTCCTGACGGCTCGTTTAAAGGCACAGTTTCTGAATATCAACTATCTGCATTTCTCTGTGGACTGAGCGTTTTGATACTTTCACAGTATTTATATAGCACAACCTGCTTTATAATCAAAAAAGACATGGAAATCAGTTGTTGTGGGGTGGTGTTTTTTTTTACAATATGGGGCCTTTAAGATCCAGAAAACTGTATTTATGTTCATGTTCTGGCCTGTAAGCTCAGAATTAGCTTTTCATTTATGAGCAGTTGCAGGTTTTAGACTGCAGGTTGTTAATGCAAGTGTGCCATATTCAAACCTATTTAATGTATCTTCATCTAGAATACATCACAATTATATTAAATACAGTCTATCTGTTAAAAATAAGCAACTGTGTCTGCATATCAATATATATATTATCATTATTGATGATATTGTTGGATATATTCTTCATAACAAACATTTGCACATTATATATTTGTATTCTATCCTCTTTATTTTAAACACTGTACAGCTCTTTTTGTTTTAAAACAGATATATTTGACATATTTTTATTGTAGATTTCTATTTTATATTTATGATTCTTCTTGACCTATGCTGTACTTGTTTGATTATTTTTTCTTACTATGTTTATTTTGACTGTTATGCACCAAAATATCAGAGCAATTTCGTTATATGTGAAAACCTATTTGGCAATAAATCCAGTTTGATTCTAAAAATTCTGGCAGGAGAAAAACTAAATTGGAGTTATTTGTGATTTAATGTACTGTAATACAGGTCATATCCCACATGACCTTTTATTGAAACATTTTTCTCCTCCATGTGACAGAATTTGCATGTTGTTGGTTTTCATTTGCAAGTGGGAACTCTGACCTCAACTGACAGACTGTCGATATCAAGAGTATTTACATAATACGTTACAGACACACACACCTGCACGTACTTCACGCATGACTTTAAAAACGTGTCATTAAGATAAACCTTTTCCTTTCCTTGTTTTACAATCGGTGAATCAATCAATGACTCCATTGATCAATTCATGTCTCTGCAGGTTGTAAGTACGCGTGTCACACTGGCTGTCGGGGCCGAGTGTCACTGGACTGTCATCCTGCAGCTTCAGCCATCAGTCAGGACCAGCTCAACAACAACACACCGCCACATGTGAGTACACACGGTGTGTGTGTGTGTGTGTGTGTGTGTGTGTGTGTGTGTGTGTGTGTGATATTATCATTGTATCTTTGATGGGAGCATTTTAGTGTCTCATGATGCTCTAAATATCGTTAATAAGACGCTTTTGCACCTCATAAACTTCTGAGCAAGAGTCATATTTAAATAGTAGGCTATTTGACCATGAGGTCCAATTAGTAGTTGAGCTTTTGATCGTTTCGCATGCTCTTCCTCAGCAGATGTAGTAAATGTTCAAATATCCATTTGTTTTCTCTAAGCACTTCTCTTCTCTCAGGTTTAAAGTTGAGATTAAAATGTAATTCTTGAGTTTGGAAACAGTTGTTGACAAAACAAAATGTAAAATGTAAAATTGCTGTATAAATATACTGTATATACTGTATGATAGTATATAATAACATGTAAAACCAAGTCTGAATTTTGGGTCAATAACACCCTTATTATTTAAGCATATCATATCATATGTATTTGTGGTTAAACCTGGTTCAGGATCAGTTTAAATTTCATTCTCACCACTTTGTAATTTAGAAAACTCAGATTGTAGTACATTACATCACCACAAGATAGTGTTGTAGTCAAACATTTTACCTGCTGGTGAATTCCGTGGTTTGTTTTTACCTCTACTTGGCCGGCATTACAGGCAGTATGCAGCCACATTGATTAGAATAACTGTGAAGTATTTTCTTCAGAATAATGTCTACTCTATGTGGAATGGGCTTTTTCTGCAACAAATACTGAAAACAGTAAGAAAAACTAAAAATAGGCATTTAGGTGTAATTAAATGACAATTCTTAGAACGTCATATAAAACACTAGTATATGATTTACATTATGATGTGTGTGTAAGCGACACCAATTAAAGGCAAAACCACAATGCAACCACGAAGAGCTGAGACAGTTAGCGGATTAATCAATTACACGATCAATGGGAAATTAACTGGTTTTGATAATCAATGAGTCTTTTAACTCGTTTTTTAAGCAAAAATGCCGAACATTCCCTACTTTCAGCTTCTCAATTGTTAAGATTTCTGTCTGATCTGCCAAAACACAAAGAAATAATCAGTGTGTCATGAATGTGAACATAGTAAGATGATAATGTGTGTTTCAGTGTGTTTTCAAATTCCATTCTGCTTCAATAAATCTTTGGACCCCAAGTCGGTACACCCATAATGCGTTACTCACCAAGAATGGCGTGTGTGTGTGTGTGTGTGTGGGTGTGTGTGTGTGTGTGTGTGGGTGTGTAATTCCTAGAAGACAGCTGGGTGTGTATCAGGTCTGGTTCGTGTTAGACTGTATTATGATATTATACATCTGTATCTCTGTAGTGCTTCAGTGACTTTAACAGTGTGTGTGTTTGTGTTTCTGGAGTTATTTCCCTCATAGGAAACAGTCACAGGATGTGTAACACGATCACATTCCGGTAAACATTTGAATCATGATACTTGTGAGGACCTTCATTAACAAAACGTATTTGTCAGCCGTCACTTGGTTCAATCTGTGTGTGGTTGTTTCAGCCAGCCTGGGGAGGATTAGCTCAGCACATTTCTAACCAGTGCTGATCACACACTCACACACACACTCGGATAGTGCTGAGTAGTGCTGTGGGTTTTTTAGTTTGCGTCAGTTATTTCATAAAAATACAGTTTTGGTGTGTTTGCAGCTGGATGCATTTTGGTTGTGTGTGTGTGTGTGTGTGTGTGTGTGTGTGTGTGTGTGTGAGAGAGTGAGTGTTTGTGTGTGTGTGTGTGCAGATGTGTATCAGTGTATCTGCAGGACATGTGGCCAGAGAGCTGTCAAGCCTTCCCACAGACATTTCAGTTTTGTACTGTATAGATGTATGTATGGATGTTCTTAGAAGTGCACAGAGAGTATTTTTTTTTTAGAACTTATCAGAGCAACAAATACTTTTACTACTAAAAAAATATTAGAAAACTACGGAGCCCCTAAAGGGACATGGGGATTTTTTTGCTGGTAAGCACAAGATACTGTCTGGTGCGCACCAGGCGCGTAGTCAATAATGGGCCGGGGCGGCACTGGCCCGCCCACTTTACTCACTGGCCTGTCCAGCCAAGTTTGATCAAAATACGTTTTGTTATGAAAAATATTCAAATGCATGTAAAAAAAGAAATAGTAACAGAACTAGTTGTGTGTGTTTAATGTGTCTTTTCTTCTGATTAAAACAAAACTGTTTAAACGATAGAATAAGGATCAAACAATTAGGAAGCCTTGGAACGTAGGTGGATGCTATGGTAACACCAGGCAGACTCTCTGGGCTGCCTTCAGCAGCTAACGTTAGCTAGCTGGCTTTTTAGACAATGTACCATGGATGCGTTAAGCAATGTACTGTTAAAAGTTACCGCAACAACAATGGCTTCTCTTTAAAGTGGTATGGACAGTTTTCTTGGATGGAATACAGTGTAAATAAGGACAAGCTTTTCTGCAGCATGTGCAGCCATTTCCCCAGCGGAGCTCACAGCCCATCAGCGAGCAGTGTTGGGAGTAACGCGTTACAAAAGTAACGCAATTACAGTAATGTATTCCTTTTTGCTGTAACGCAGTAATATAACGCATTACTAATTAAATTTCGGTAATATTATACTCGTTACAATCTCAGTAACGCGAGTTACAACGCATTTTAACGCAACATTTAGTGGTGCATTGGTTTTTTTAAGAATTCACCAACACCGCAACACATTTCTTCACAGGAAAAAAAAAAAAAGCCGTATTATTTCCCTGTCGCTGTATTCGATGGTTGAGATGACTGTAGAGACAAATACATTTGCGAGATGGATATTATTTTCAGGAGTTATTACGCTGCGTTGAAGTGAGCTGTCCTGTTTCTGTTCCCGTGGTCAGAACCAGAGACAGTACGGACAGCATGTATGTCCCAACAGGTGACGGTACGTCAGCGGCTGACAGATATAAACATGTCGGGAATTAATGTTGAGGCTTGCTACACGTAAATATCATTGCATTTTTATCAGCCGTGGAGAGTAACTATGCCTGTAGTGGAATGGCTTCGAATGACGACCAAAAGCGCTTGTCTTTTACTGTGACCATTTACTGTTCAATATGTTGCAAGTGAACAACTTGAGCCTGACGGACATGTTGCTTCTCAGTAAGCTAGCAAGAGTAGGCTACACAACAGACAACTTCCGTGTAGCCTACTTCAAAATAAAAGCACTTCCTGTGACGGTTCGCAGTGAAACTAAATTACTGTTAAATAAGGTTGTTTAGGCTACCTTTTCACAAATCAGCTGTAAATCAAGTACTGTAAATAATGTAAATAGTGAGTTTTAATCACATTATAATTGAACATTTCCTTTAGAGTGTTTTAAACTACACAACATGAATTTCTTATTGAAGTGCTATAAACAAACATTTTACAACAATGCCGTACTTTTAATTGAGTATTTTCATTTTCTCCTACTTGCCTATTATACGTTTTTACTTATCTATTTTGTATAGCTTTAGTTACTTTGCATATTTATATTAATTATACAAAATATGAATAATCTATGATGTATTAAAGTAGATAAAGAGGAGACTTCATTGATCCGGTGGTGAAATTCACAAGCTAGCTGCCAAATCAAACTTCCCCTGTTATTTTGGTGAAAGTAACTCAAAAGTAATGCAAAAGTAGTGTAACGCATTACAATTCAGAGACAGTAATATTGTAATATAACTAATTACTCTCAAATGACAGTAACTAGTAATCTATAATGTATTACATTTTGGAAGTAACTTGCCCAACACTGTCAGCGAGAGAGGAGTGTGTTTGAATGCTGGCCCTCACAGGGGTAACATTAAAGTGCCCATATTATGAAACAAATCACTTTTTCTGGGATTTGGGGTGTTAATTTGTGTTTCTGGTGCTTCCACACGCATACAAACTTTGAAAAAAACATCCATGCTGTTTAGAGTGATATACGGTTTCTGAATGTGTCCTGCCTTCAGTCTCCGAGTGAGCTGGTCAAAATCTGCACAGCTTTCTACGTAACTAGCCAAGACGAGGGGCCTAGCGCTAGCATGCTAGCTCGTTCTCAATGGCAAAACACTGCTACAACACACACAAATTCACCCTAATCTACACAATAAATTGTATAGAACTGCTTAAATGTCCCTGTTCTGCAGGTATTCCATGCAAAGTTGGAAGTGCGCCCTCGTTTAGAAGAAGTCTCCTGGCTAATCCGGCCTTGTACAGGCCGAAGTTGCAGAAACACCTAGCTAGCTCATGTAATCCTTACCTAGCTACTGCGCATGTGCAACTGACAACAAAGATCTTACAGAAGTTGAGAGGTCTCACTCTGTAGCTAAAACAGAGACCTGAACACAGGGTGAAAAGAGGAGCTGCAGCAATGTGCAGTACAACAAAAATATGGTGTTTTTTGAAAATTAAACCATGTAAACCCTATTCTGATACAATCTCAAATTACAATTATGAACCTGAAAATGAGCATAATATGGCCACTTTAAGTAAAACGGGTTTCATGCTTCTTGCGTTATTATTTAAGTAACCTTGTAACCTTCCTATTTAGTAAGAAATCGTGAACACTGATGATAACGCGTTTGTGTTTTGCCCCCATTAAATAAGAAGATAACTTATCTGTGAGTAACGTAGTTTTTAGTTTTCTTTGATCCTGTCACTGCCGTGGACTCGATACACTGTCTAAGATTTGGCGCCTTGCTGGCCACTTTTCATTATATCTTTCATAATTCAAACAATGCTTGGCTGGAAGTTTTCATTCTTTGATTTTCTTTTACTGCTGGTAGCGCATTTGCTGCTGATCTGACCATAGTCCTGAAGCAACAATGCTGTTATGAATGCAATAAGGATATGTTACATGTGCGATTTCTGTCTGATGTAGGCTATTCTATGTCATGCAGTATGTAAACGCCTTCTCTGTTGTTTGGGTTCATGTTTAGTTGCCACTTTGTACAATAAAATGGTTAATTTTATAACAGTGCTGTGCAGAGCCAATGCTGCTGGTTCTGCCGATGCAAATATATTTTAGCCTGAATAGGTTAAAATCCACAGGTTTATGTCTATATTGTTGTGTACAAACTTTTTAGACTGAGCTTTGTTGGCTGAGCATGTTGTAGACAGTACTGCTATTGCCGTTGTAATGCAGTTGGAAGGTAAAATTGCTGTTTTTTTCAGTTTGTCCTTTTTGCTACTTCTACGTCTTTTTGAAAATGGCCCACTCACTTTTGTACCGGCACGCCCAAAATACTATTTCTGCCTACGCCACTGGTGCGCACAATACATTTTTCTTGTGAGGATCTGAAAGTATCTCATGCTCAGCCGAAACCAATCTAAGGCTAGCAAAATTATACTAAGGAAGTAATGCTAACGTAATGTGGCTAAAGTTAATATTTCACATTCACAGCATAAAATTGGTTAACAGTTACCTTATCATCTTTAAGTTTGTTGATGAGGCTATCAGCTACATTTCATTGCCTTTCCAGGAAGATAAATACTTCCTCCTCAGCAGCCATTCTGACTGGTACTCAGATTGGTTTCTCGTGAGCACCAGATACTATCACGTGCCCAAGAGAACGTTTCTCATGCGCACCAGAAAGTATCTCGTGCTTCCAGAAAGAAAAAATCCCCATGTCCCTTTAGAGGCTCCCTAGAAAACAAAACAGAAACCTGGAGGGAAAATAAAAGTTGTTGAAGTGTAATGAAAAATCTCAACAGCTTTACTTTTTAAATTAAACAAATGAACGAAAATTAACATTGTTACTCACAGTGGAAGTAGACAGACTGGCACGTTTTAGCACTTTAAATACTTGCATAATACTTTTTATATTGGCATTTAAACTGATCTAACAGAACAGCTAAAGGACAGAAAAAAAATATTTTCTCATTAGAGAAACATTCATATTCTCTTCTGACAAAGATGCTTGTTTCCTATCAGTTTATTTTCTGCAGACTTTTTACAGTATTTCTGCCTCTATGTCCCCTCATTATAACATACAGTTCTCACTGTGTATCTGTCTGTCTGTGGTTTGTGGTGGAGGAGACATCTAGAAACAGAGATAATAACATGATACGCAGCCATGAGACAGTCATAAGCTCTCAAGTGTGTCAGCGAAAGTGATGGATTCCCCATGGAGTGTGTTCTGGTGTGTTTGTGTGTTTCTTTGTTTGTTGAGGTCAGATTTGATTAATACTTTGATAAATCTATACCAAACCTATATCCCCATGTGGTTTGGAGGACTTGTTGCAATCATAGGAGACTTTACATAAGAAATACCTTTGAGTACAAAACAATGCAATTCAATACAAGAGACAACTGAGTGTTAAATACAACATATATACCTTTAATTTAGATCTTAAGACGCATCCTGAAATCTCAGTAAAACAGTCTTTCAATATATATTAATGTACTTTATTATTATTATTA